>NC_043701.1:1109489-1111645 GCF_006229205.1 Suricata suricatta
CGCGCGCGCGCACACACACACAGGCGCGCGCGCAGGCCGTTGCCATGGAGAACCCGGTTACCAACGAGGCTGAGGGCGACACGTCCCCTCCTCCAGGCCTCCCTTCCCTGCCTGCGCCCCCTCTCCGCCGACCTCCCCCCCTCGCCCCGCCGGAGCTTCCGGGGCCCTTCCCGCCTCCTCCGCGGCCCCGGCCCGCAACCCCTCCTCTCCTCTTTCCCCTCCCAGGGCCCGGCCAGGGTCGCGCCAGAGGCGGGAGAAGCACGGCGAGGCCCCGGGCCCCGGGGAGGAGAGGGCAAGCCCGCGGAGGGCAGTGGGAGGGGCAGGAACCACCTGCCACCCGGGGCTTGGCCGGGAGGACCCTCAGACAGGGGCTAGAGGCACAGGTGTTGGGGGCTGGACCGGGCGGTCAGCGGGGAGGGCCGAGGGCCGGGCCAGGCGAGTTGGCCGGGGGTCCGCAGGCCCTGCCCCGGCTCAGGGCCGCGTGTACCACCCCCCCGGCCTGCTGGATGTTTGAAGAGGTGGCGGTGCGTGCACTGCGGCTGTATGACGCGAAGACGCGAGTTTCCCCGTTTGGCCTCCACTGGACCTCGTTCTTCCCCTGCGCTTCTCGAAGCCAGGGAAGTCCTGCTCCCGGGGAGCTCTGGCCACTTGGGCCTGCGGGAGCCGATGGATGAGGAGCCACCTCTGTGCCCAGGGCTCTGCGGAGCGCAGGGCTCCTGGCCGCTACAAATACCAAATCAAAGCAGAACTCGGCCTAGGCCTTGGGTCAGTGGGAGCGAATCCTTAGGACACTTTCAGACAGAGAGGCAAGCGTTTCGCCGGCACTCGACTCACGTCTGTTAACGACCCGGTCCCCTGAGGCCTGGCCCGGGTTTCCTGGACGGAAGAGCCAAGGCGGGGCAGGTCCCCGGGGCAGAGCCTCAGGGGAGGGGTGGGGAGGAGAGGGGAAACGGTGCCAGCTCCGCCTGGGCTGGCGGGCGCGGACTGGGGGTGGGGGTGCAGTTGGCCCTGGAGGGGCCGGAGCGGGCGCTGGGGGCCGCCGGCTGCGGGGCGGGAGGGGCGTCGGGTTCCGAGGGGCCGCCGGCTCCAGCTGTCCCGAGCGCAGGAACAATGGTGAGGCAGTGGGAGCGGGGGACTGGGAGGAGGGCGCCAGGGTTTCCAGAAAAGGAGAAACCACTGAGCCCAGCGCAGACTGTCATCTGCATGTGACAAGGTCTCTCCCGGTTCCTTTCTTCCTCTTGTTCCTGCAGCTGTGGGCCTCGGAGAGAGCATTGTACACACAGATGTTGGGTTTCAGCTCCTGGCTCTCCGCTGCTGCTCGCCCGGGGCGTAGAGCACCGGGGTGCCCCAACCCGGAGCTGAGACGGGGGTCCAGGGCTTGGGGAGAAAGGATGTGGGGGAAGGGACCAGGAGAGCGCGCGCGATGCGGTGGCTGAGCGGCCAAAGGAGGCCTGGTCGCCCCCCAGACTCCTGCCGGGTCAAGGAGCTGGGGGAGGAGCGAGTGCCTGGGAGCTCCTCACTGCGACCCCCACCCGACCCCCACGCTCCTTCTGCGGAGAGGCAGTGGTCCGGGCCAGGCCTTTACCCCGGGGGAGGCGAGGACGCAGATCGGGACTATGTTTGCACCGCCGCCTCAGGCCAGCTTGGGGGCTGGTGGCCTGCAGTGCGCTTGGACCACAGGTGGCAGAGTTCTCCTTCCCACCCAGGGCAAGGCGCTTTGAGTAAAGGATGGGGCGGGGAGGGCGTTACCAACTGTTTTACCTGAAGCAGGGTAATTGGCCTGCTTCAATTTGGAAAGGAAGCAAACAGCCCCCATGGCAAAAGTGGGAAAACTAACGGGAAACAATAATTTGCCCTGAATTTTTCTCTTGCAAGGAGTTCCCAGACCCCCACCCTTCCCACCGCAGAGGTCACAGTAAGGGCGTGCGGGTCAATGGTTCTGGCGAGTCCCCTCTCCCCGGAGCGCTACCCTGAACTTGCCCAGTTTGAAGTGCGCCGGAGCGGTGGAAGGGAGCACGGCTGAAAAGAAAGAGCAGGCGAGGGCCCGGGCGTTGTACGAATGACTGACAAAGCCGATGTCCATTCATAGTCTCGGGCGGGAGAGGGTGTTCGGAGAGCCGCGGCCCCTTAGCCAATTGCTGTCAGCAACATGTGGG
>NC_043701.1:1111745-1115896 GCF_006229205.1 Suricata suricatta
GTCCCCGCGGGGCGGGCCCTGCTGTCCGGGCCTTGTCGTCGGCCGCCTGCCCCTGCACGTCCTCCGGCTCTGGGGTCCAGATCCAGAGTTAAGTCCGCAGACTGCGGCCCCTGCGCGGCGCCCGGAGCCTTCCCGCCCGCGGTCCGGGGCGCAGCGCGTCCACGTGGTCTCTGCCCAGCCAGCCTTCCCCGAATTCAGACTCGAGCGAAAGTGCGAGGTGGAGGTTTGTGTGCGGGAGGAGGAGGGAAGCGCGTTTCTTTTTATCAACCCAAGAGGAAACGCCCCCCACCCAACCAAGTGCACCCACTTGCCCCCCGAGAAGGGGGTGACCTTGGAGGGGGGGTAGCGCAGCAGAGGCGTGCGCGGTGGGCCCTCGCCGCTCCCGGATGGCTGGATGCGGGCGTCGTGGGGGACGTGCGCCCGCGGCCCGCGCTTTGTGGCCCGGAGGCCGAGCCGCGGCATTGTCCCCTTAGGGTGAGGGGCCGGACCTCTTGCAAAGCCCTCGGCGCCGCCGTGAGTATCTCGGCTCCCAGGAGCCCTCGCCCCTTTGTGTCCGGCGCTGCGGCCTGACCTTTCGGACCTCCGCGGGATCCTGTAAATAAGTGAGCGGGAGGGACCCGGACGGGCGGCGAGAAAGCCCTGCGGCCCCCCAGCCCGACAGGGGGCCCGAGACAGACCTGCGCCCCCAGAAGCGCCTCGGCGGGGTCCTGACCCGCCAGCCGGGCCAGGCCGGGATGGGGCTTCGTAGCCTCTCGGAGGAGGAGGAAGGGCAAAACTGCAATCCCGAAGGGGGTTCGGTTCTTGCGGGGAAAACTTCTTCAAGCCCACGGCGCCTGGGAAACACCTGCCGAGGAGGCGCGCGTGTCAGATCAGGCCTCGGGGACCCAACTGCACGCGGAGCGCACGGGTCGGGAGCGGGCGCGTCAAGGGTACGGGCCGAGTGCGAGTCTGGGTGTAATAAAAACACCAGTGGTGAATCTGAAAGCCGGCGGGGCAAGGTTTCTCGCGGGCGATCTTTCTCGATTTGTTCTCGGCCGGTGGCTCTCCGTTCTCTGCGAGACCATTTGCTGTGCACCAAGCTCTGCTAAAAATGAGTTCACACAAGGGCAGTCCCCCCTGTAAACATAAACAGCATAAATCTTCCCTGATGTCCTAAAACAGAGTAGTTCCCCAAAACTGATGTTCTGGGAGTGCTTACAGATGGTAAATTTACAATTTATTATCTTTTGTGTATTTTTATGTCTATGCCTGAAAAAGAATAAACAAATGGCTTATTTTAAAACAAGGTGTCCCCGCTTATTTTTACTTAAGAATAATTATTTCCTGGACATTCTTTTCTCTTGCCTATATAGGCTTTTTCTTTTTTTCTTTTTTTGGCTACTTGAATGGCAGATTTGCAAGTACAATTTCATCTGCAGAGGAACAATGGCTTTCACTTGCACAAAGGATTTCTCCCACCCTGGATTCAGACCGAAATGCCTCTTGCTCTGATAATAGCTTCTGAAAAGATTTTGTAATGCAGAGAATTAATACATGATTATTTCCGCCTGACTTCTCTCATTTATGAGAATTCTGTGGCAAATTCCAAATTAAAAATAGTTCAGTTAACAGCTTTAAAAAATACTTCTGAAATATTTTAAGACACTCCCTCCCCCATATTTTTAAGTTTGGTCATTCCCATGGACTGAAAACTATTAAAATTTTTGATCTGCTTTAAAGTGATCCTTAATATATTTTAGTAAATACATTTTAGTAAATCTAGCATGAAATTTCCAAATCATTCTGAAATTATTCATCTGGGAAACCAAAGACAGATTTGTTATAGCAACTCATTAGTCGTCTCTAAAATCAATTTCTGAATTTTACCGGGAAAGGGATCTTGGCAATTACAGGGACGTAAAAGTGCAGAGGGACACAGGATTAGACAGTGTTTGCAAAACAGATTCCTCGGGAATGATACAGACGAAAACATTCACGCACCAGAAGTTTCATATTAATAAATTCAAATGCCTGTGTCCGTAAGTGTGGGGCACGAGTGTATTTTAAAACCCCAGTCAGTGGCTTCGGTACCGGACTGCTATTGTTTGTTAGCTGCTTACTCTGCGTGGTCTTGGGGAAACTACCAATTGTTCAATTTTGTTGCTACCTGTCAACACATACTTGTTAGCATGAAGTTTTGTGTTTGGGCGGCTGCCTTAGTTCTCAGAACCACGTTTGGGTATAAAATGTTCTTTTTTTTCCCCTCTTCTTTTCTTTTAAGCTCACCACATGGACAGCTAAAGGAAAAGAGTTTTGAAGATGTTTTACCATAAATGGCTCAGAAGACCATGTAAAGGAAACCCCATGCACCCCACTCGCCAGCACAGATCAGAATAGCTTAAGTAGGTCAGCACGAGGTCTGTCGGTTCTGGTTTCTAAGAGCGATCCCGCAGGTCGCCTCTGCGGTGACATTTATTTGGAATCACAGCATTTGCGATGTTTTATATTCTAAATTCTAGGAGTTGCAGGTGGAAATGGTTGACAGCAGTTTACTGTCCCGATACATCTAAGCTGATATAAACTCAACTTAATTATTCCTGATTATTTTTAAAATATAATACTTTTCCTGCACATGAAACTTAGCATTAAGCGTGTGTGGGTGTGCGTTCGTGTGTCCGTGCCACGCAGCCCAGGGCCCGCACCCACCCTGCTCCTGCTGAGACTGCCGCAGTGGCATCCGGAAGGAGGGGTTCCGCTTCTAAAAGATGCCTGACTGTACACGTCTGTCCAAGTCATAAATATTTAAACATTATTTTCTTTCCATTTCAAGTCAAGACTGACAGGATGCCTCTAATTAGTCGTGGGCTCTCTGCGGGGCCCAGCCCCAGGACAAAATTGGGGGGAAGCACACTGGTTCAAGTTGCTCAGCCTTGGGGAGCAGGGACCCAGGAGGGGCGGGGCTGAGGCCCACTCCACGCAAGGCACACCGAGCAGGACCCTGGAGCAAACTCACTTTTAAGTGGCTATCGGGCTCATTGTTTTTTCTCTTAAAGCTCCTGGTTAGCAGGGATTGGAAGTTTTGTTTGTTTTCTTAATTCCACAAAAGGAAAGGAAATAAAATAATCATGACGTTTTAAAACCCGATGACTATGCCAAAGAGGGGAGTTTACTTGCTCTAATTTTTTTTTTAATTTTCTGTAAATTTTCATTTCTTCCGGGTTTCTTAAGAACTGACTAGCAACCAGCAACAGGGTTTCCTCCCGCTAGACCCTCAGGTCGGAACCACTGGGGGTGGAGGGAGGAGCGAGAAGGGTGACTTTCCGGGCTCTGAGATGCCCGGAGCCGGCTGGAGGGGAGGGTTCCCAGCCCCGCTCAGGTCCGGGGAGCTCGCCGTCGGAAGCCAGGCGGTCCGTCAGCCCCACCGTCGCAGTCCCCCTCTGGGTCACACTCTTCTCCCCCACGCCCAAGCTCCGTCCCGGTCACCGGGTGCCCCTGCGGCCCCGGGGCCTCCAGGCAGGCCGTCCCCAGCCTCCCCGACCCCTGGCTGCGGGAATAAGATTGTGATGAGCTGCGGGAGGTAAGCCAGGGCGCCTCCCTCCCTCCCTGGCGCCGCGGGGGGCCCTTCTCTGCGGGACAGCGCAGGCCCACGCAGCTTGCAACCGGGGGAGACCGCAGAAAATGGGACTCAGCCGGCACGAGGTCACGTCCTTTCCCTTCCCCTCCTTCCCTGCTCCTCCAGCAGCACCTGGGACCCAGCGGGGGCAGGGCAGGTGGGACGAGGGAGGGCGGGATCCTGGGAAGAGGGACCCCGGCTCTGGGAGCAGTCACTCTCACTGACATTTTTCTTTGACCTTTGAGTCAACTCCACGCGCGCCGCGAACGGGGCCGCGCCAGGTCCTGTTCCACGACCCGCGCGCGCCGAGCAAATCGTGGTCACGGTGACGTCGGTGTCCCGGAATAGGCGCCCAGCCGGCCGGAGGCGGCGTTCGGGCCACAGTGCCTCCTCGGGCAGCGCTTCCGCGCGACCTCCCCTTCGCCCGAGGCCCGGGCCAGGCGACCGTGTGGGCGCTGCGCCTGCCTCCGCGGCCTCGCCCGGAACCGAGCGACAGCCGGGCGGCCTCTGTGCCCCTTCCACGGCGGGCCGGCGGGCGCCCTGCGCGGCGGGAGGGACC
>NC_043701.1:1115996-1142405 GCF_006229205.1 Suricata suricatta
CCTCCTCCCGCCTCGCCCACCCCTCTCCCGGCCCCTTCCCCGCCCTCCCCGCCGTTTGCCGGCGTCGCCGTCCTCCTCGGAGCCGCGCATCCAGGCCAGAAAATTCGGCGTCCTTTCTCATTTAACCCGCGTTTCCATTAACTCAGTCCCAGCACCAGCTAATCCGCGGCACCGAAGGCAAAAGGAGGCTAATTAATGACCAGCTTTTCCAGTCAAGACCGGCGATAATTGCTTTGGTGGCCTTTATGATTACAAGATAAAAATGGCCCAGCCTGACATAAGAGGCCCTGTGTACACTCGGAGACAGGAGGAAATGAGGAGGTGGGAGGCTGAATGCGGAGCAGAAAATTACTAATAGAAGAGAGATAATGAATAGGCCGGCCAGGCATTCATGGGGAAAAATCCATTTTGTTACCACGCGAAATTAGGTGGTGGAAGGAGTTTGCTAATTGTTCTCATCTTGTAGCAACCGAGGCCGAGGCGGGGGCGTGCGGCTCCGTTCACTCCCCGGTACCGGCGGG
Source organism: Suricata suricatta (assembly GCF_006229205.1). Lineage (NCBI taxonomy): Eukaryota > Metazoa > Chordata > Mammalia > Carnivora > Herpestidae > Suricata > Suricata suricatta. The sequence continues at coordinate 1,116,518 of NC_043701.1, forward strand.
GGGCGCGCTGGCCGGAGCCCGCGGCCGCCCCACGCGCCCTGGGCACGGGACACCCGCGATGTGCGCGCCCCCGGTCAGTGAGACCCTGAGGCTTCGTCTCCCCGCCCTCCACCCCGCCGGGAAGCGCTCTGGACCCTCGCGTTCCAAGTGCCCCGCGGCCCCTGGCGAGGAAAAGCGTGAGGTGCGCGCGTCGGGGTCTGCGTCCGCGCGCAGAGGGGCTCAGGCCGGTGAGGACGCCGCGCGGAAGGGTCCTGGAGGCCCCCGCCCCCGCCGCGTCTCCGCCGGACGCGAAACTTGCGGAGACCCCGCCCCCTTCTGTGCTGTGAGCTCTAGGATGTTTGCGGTCTCTGGGCTCCAGGCCCCCGGCCTCCAAACATCTGTGGTGTCTGCTCTGGATAAACTGTGTCCCTCACACTCGTCTGGACGAAGGATGCAGGCCACAGACATCACGTTATTACGTTTGAAAATCGGTGGCCTTGAGAAAAAAAGTGATGCGTCTGAGTTCCCTTTTGAAAACACCGCCATCTTGGTATCCTGCGAATTAGAAATAACTTCCCTCTTTGCCTGGGGGTGCTGTTCTGGAAGGCCCTCCCCGCGGATGCTGCAGCACCCCCCCCCCCCGCGCTGTGCTGAGCTGTCACATTTAGGTTCCCCTGGGAAAGGGTAGTTTCCGAGAGGTCATAATTTGCTAGGCACTAACGCACTCCTTCTCTCCTGTTCTGCAGAAAAGCAAACTCAAACTTCTGCCTCGCCGGGCGGAGCGAGAGGACTCGACACCATTCATCGTGCTCACCCTGGTCTCCGTCGTGGCCATGGCGGGGGTCCTCCTGGCCTCCGGTGTCATCTACTGCCTGCGCCACACCTCCCGCTCCAGGCTGCAGGACAAGCTGTCAGGACCAGGGGACCCCCCTGTCCCAGACGCCACAGCCGCCTACCAGGTAAGGGCTCCGTCCACCCCCGGACACCCAGATCGGTTAGCCGCCGGAGGCCCCTCCCCGCGGCCAGCCTCTCGCTTGCCGGTAGTTTGGGTCTTTCTGCAAGAGGATTGGAAACTGCTCATTAGCATTCACAGAGTTACCTTGTAACCACAGTTTTAGTGCTTTGTGTTCATCTTACTCTGTTCTCCCCGGTCTCAGTTAGCTGTGAAAGCATGTTGCTCATTAGAAATGTGGAAAAAGTACAAAGCATGAATTATGTATTATCTGATATCTTTCTTAGTTTGGCCACTATTAATGAAAAAATGCCAAAGTTGCAAGACAGATGGGCTGTGTGGGATTTTGAAGGTGTCTCTTAAACTGTCGACTTCCTCCGGGTCTCGAATGAAAAGATCCTTTGACCTGACCCGTGGCCGCCCTCTGCTATTATTTGGATAAAGTGAAATCTAATGCCGATAAGTGGGAAGTAAACCAAGGGCCCTGAGAGCCAGGGCGGCGGCCTCGTGCTGGCGCCGCGCCCCCAGACACACCTGGAAACAAGTCCGAAGCCAAAGGGAATGTCAGGAAGGCAGGTTCAGACCCACGGACGCAGGGACGTCGCAGACTGTTTGGGCGTTCTGTAGCGTAGCTTCATATTCAGTAACGTCCTGTAACGAAAACGTGCCTTCTGTTCTGACGGCACACAAGCCCACAGTACGCGCTAGTCAGGGCGTTGGCTTCCCTTTAATATAAAACAGCATTCAGCTTCCTGGTTGGGAAGGTAAAACGTTTAACCATCGTTTTAAAAATCAATCGATATGTATTTGTGGAGGATTCTTTCCCACTGGACTCGATTCTTTGTTTTCTCTGGTGACGTGATTGTGCTGTGGAATATGTCTGTCTTGTGCCCGAGCATCACATTTACAATCGTGCACTCGTTGAATGTTACTCTCCTGTCATGACACTCACAGGGGGCTCCCAGGCTCTTTCTAGAACCCCCTCCCCCCGCAAGCTGTCCTGCGGGGTGCCCTCTAGGCCTGGCCTGAGCTCACTGGTTTTGCTCCTTGGGCCATCCTGACGGTGGCACGCAGAAGGCATGGGGACGAATTCATAAAATCACTGTGCTTAAGAGAGAGCAGGAGATAGCTCCCCCCGCACCCCACATTTCAAAATTATTGGTGCTGTCCCCCAGTGAAGAAGAAACACTGGTTTTCTGGAGGCGGTCACAGGCTGGTCAGTATGATCTTCTTTTATAAAGAAATGGCCACCTCAAATGTGTGGGAGGTGACATTTCAGCCCCAGCGCACGGCTCTGCTTCAAAGCAAAAGAAAAATCACGTTTGAAGAAGCCGCCTAGAAAAAAATGTCACATAAACTAGTAAGAATTTATCCAGAAATTCTATTGAGCAAGAGCATCAGTGTAGGATGCGGGGCTTGTGGGCCATGTCTGTGCTGGGACATAAATAAATTATCACACCAGTTCTGTTCTGTGTGCAAGAGACGGAGATCACACAGGGGTGGGTTTCTCAAAAGCACGGCATCCTTTGATACACTTTGAAATTCAAATATAAAATATTGATAGAATGGAAAGGTTGGCCTTGCATGCAGAAATAACTAAGTTTGGCAAAAATGCAGGTTGAAATTGCACACTCAGAACTGAGTTTCTGGTAATTAACAGAAAAAAATCTTGCCGGTGACAGCTCTAATTAATAGTATCTGTAATTAAAATCATGCCCTCCCAGCAGGAAAATTGTTTGAATTTCTTGGAGTGACCTTTCCGCTGCTCCTCCTGGGGGCATGGTGGTTAAGTTGATATTGATTTTATAATGAGCTCTGGTTTGTTTAATAAGAATCTGTAATCCAGACAATAAATGAAATGTGTGCTTTTCTTCAATCCAGATTAATAAAAAGGGGAAAAAAGAAAAAAATTTTCCTTTAAAAATACGATCTAGGGAAAGTTGGAAATGAAATTATTGTAAAGGTTTTCAGACGGGCTCGGTTGTGAGGTCACTGTGGTGTGCGGTTTAGGGACGTCCTTGGATTACTTGTGCATGGCCTGTGGACGGGGACGCGGCGCTGGCGTTCGTGGCTGGTGGGGTGGGACTCGGCGCACAGGGAAGGGGGCTCAGGACTGTGACTCTGGGTCTAGCTGACTTCTGCGTTCCCGGCTCGTAAAAGTGTAGCTGCCAAGAGAGGGTGTTTACGCTCGTCCGTGAAGCAGGCATCAGCTCCCTAACGCGCCCGAGTCTCCCTTTGCACTCAAACGTCCGTCTGAGAAGTTGTCTAAAGCATCTCGGACATAAGGTAGTTTCAGGAAGAACGGCTTTGATGCTTTCTTGTTTCTGCATCATTGGCCTTCGGCACGCTGCTGACCTGACCGTGGAAGTAAGGGCTGGGTAAACCTTCCGTAAGTCCCATCACTGGACGAGGAAACTTGGGCGATAGGATATCCTACCGTATCTCTTGGGGACGATGAAAATACTCATTTTTATAATGTTTGTGAAAGAAAGTGTGCGTGAGGCTAGAAGCAGCCGACCTGGGGATGCGGAGCAGCGGGTGGCGATGCCGTAAGTCTTACCGGCATCGGAATATGAAGTGGACCTTTAGGTAGAAGAAATAAGTGTCCACGTCAGGCCACGGGGGCCTCCGGTCAGCAGTGGCGGAGGGGAGCTCGGGGCGTCTGCTCCAGCAGAGGCACTGGTGGCCTCTGCCCCGGGATCTCTTCTTCCCGGGCCTGAGAGGAGGGCCCACATGTCCCCAGCGCAGCAGTGGCCTCACGGCAGCGTGGCCTGAGTCGATGCACCCCTGCTGCTGGCTGCCCTCCGAGGCCGGGCGGTCTGCGCAGAGCCCTGTGCGCTCACCACGCGTGGTTGGGGGCTTTGGGCTACAGTGCGTTCTGGAGTGTTCCGGAATCATCATCTTAGCACGGTTTCAAAACAGTGAGTTGTCTGCGTCGTTAGCTCCTAATGCAGACATGTTTCAGCCTTTCCCTTCTCCTCCTCGGAACAGAACTGTCTCGTAGACAGAGTCGGCATCATGAGGCTTAGTGCACACCTGCGTCCATGGGTGACGTTTTTGTTTGCTTTACCCATCGGAGAATCAGGTCTTTCTGGACAGACTCTTATGCCTCAACACTTACCAAGAGCTCAGTCTTACCACATAATATGTCAAACTTTAACATCCTCAAGCTTGAAAGAATCAGGTAGATTAACTTTCAGAATAACTGAAATCCATTTGGAAAGGTCACTTTTTTAATGGTCACCAACTTTCCCCCCTTGTTTTAGTAGATGTTACTTGTTCTAAATGTGGAAAGCGTAGTATATCTGCTTTGTTATCTGAAAAGGTAATTTCTTTACGTTTATTCTTTCTTTCCCCAAATTGTCACATCAGTACATCATGTGTGTGCGGCGTGAATGCGTGTGCTCACTTGGGGTTCCCAAGGAGGGAGGCGGGACCAGACCCGGCGTCCTGGCCCCTCCTCCCACGGGCTCCAGCGCCTGTGGAAGGTGCGTGGGCAGCGATGGGCAGGAGGAAGTCTCTCTGAGTGTCCCATCCACTTCTATGAGGCCTTGATCCCCTCAGAGCAGTCAGCTCAGTGACCCCCTGGCCCGTGCTCCCGCCCCCATGCGAGAGGGCACAGACCCCGGCGGAAATTTCCACAAGCCTCTTCTGATGGTTAATTTCACAACACCCAGGTTTCCTTGTTGCTCAGAGGCCTTTGGAACCAGAGACTAGCGCGCGTTTGAGCGTGTGGCGGGTGCACGCCCCACTCGCGGGCAGGGACCAGGGTGTGACACTAAGTGACGCTAGGTGTTCTGTGGCCACTGCTCTTGCGGGGCTCCCTCCGCTCAGGCTGAGGGGCCCATGGCCTGAAGGCAGCCTGACTTCCCACCTCTGGGCAAGGGAGAGCCAGGCGTCCAGAGGACAGGGTCAGCGTTGGCTTAGTCTCCCGGGCTTTGATCGAGGGGACCTTCCTTTTCCCAAAGCAGGTTACGCTTGGTCATCAGTACACTCGCAAGTGAGGGAAGCGTTTCCCAGTTCAGGGGGACAGCAGTGGGTCTCCCGACGTCTGGACCCACCCCGAGCTCCTGAAATTGCCCGTTTCCATCAACTACGTCTCTCAGAACGGCTCTTCTTCGCTTTACGTTTAAATTTGCACATCAGTGTAACTTTATTTTTGCAACTTCCCAACAAGCAAAGGATCTGTCCTGCTACAAAAATTGAAGGGTCCCCTAAAATATTATTAAAGAACTCACATTTCCCTCACCCAGTCGAGCCTGAGAATTGGGATTTTGCTAAGTTTGCCCTTGCAGGAAGTAGCTGTTTGCACCTGGATCCGTAGGTAGAATTCTCCGGAAGGTCTGCACGTACTGAATTGGTGTCTCCTCTGGCGGGAGGGTGAGACGATTTCCCGGCGTGCTGTGCCCCGCGGCCCTAGGAACAGGCCTGGGCGTCACCAGAGAGGCCACATTGTCGCTTGATGGGGCCAAACGTCACGGTGCCCCTCGACGCCGCCCCAGACCTGAGGGGACTCGCAGGCCTCTGCCCGGCCCCGAGTGAAGGAGGTCATCCGTCCTGAGCCCTTCGAGAACAGGTGTTTGCATGTGCACTTGGTCTCACATGATCAGTACAAGGGCCACCGGGCTCCGCCGAATCTTCTAGACCATTCCACTCTGGTTCTGACCATCGCTCAATAAGGCGTCACTTTCTAGTGCGTTTTCCTCTTAAGTCTTAAATTTTCCGGTACGCAGTTCCCAAGAGCCGTGGCCGCACGCTCCTTCTCCAGCTTCTGTGTGATGTGCTTCTTCAAAAATAGCTCCTGAGATTTGGAAATAAATCTCGAGGAGGCGGAAGGCTGGTGAGATTGCCAACAACACAGCCGAACACAGAAGCGAGGCGTGTTGCTGTCCTAACAGGACAAGCCGCCTCCCCTGATCAAACGATAATAATTAGATCAGGCTTAATTGAAAATAACAGACCACTCGGTGAGATCCTTGGGAGACAAAAGCTCTGGGTGGCAGGTGCTGGGGTCCCGGGCTGCATCCTGTGTCTTCCTCTCATTCGTGTCTTGCTGTCACACGGGCAGCCTGCTCCGGGGTCCGGGTGCTACCTGAATAACTGTCTCTTAAGGAAGGACAAGGGGGGGGCCGGGATCCCCCGCTGTGCCCCGTTGTTGGGCCCGGCCACCACGAAGGGCATGGCCCGGAGCCCTTCGGGGGAGGGTGCGTGGCCCCCCGTGGCTGCTGAGCGAGGGCCAGTCGTGGTGGCCGCAGACTCGCCTCCGGTCTGCTCCCCGTCAGAGTCAGAGCGTGCTCCATGTAGCGGGGGCCCCTGCGTGCTCGGGGGGCTCCCCGGCCGTCCCCCGTGGGCCCTCGGCTGGTCAGCCGGCAGCACCCACAGCGGTGCTCTGAAGCCACACCAGACCCTCAGGTCACTCCGTGTGGCCAAGTCAGGAAAGTCAGAGTCAGACAGGCCGTGCCCTGCCCCAGGCCCTGCGGTTGGTGGCGGCAGAGCTGATCAGGGTGACTCATAGCCTCCGGGGGCCAGGTGAGGGCTCGTCCCACCGCACAGACTGAGTCCTGGGGCCGGAGCACCGGCTCCCCGGTCTGGAGCCCCAGACCTGGCGGTCCACGCCTCCCTCCCCCCCACTTTCTCTTCATGGTGTGAGGCCTGGGGGCCTCAGGCACACGGAACTCACTTCTCTGCTTGGTTCCTGACTTCTCATAGATGACGAGTTTGCCCTCAAACCACAGGAAGCCATTGTAGGGACAGGGCCACAAGACATGACGCCAAGGTCAGGGTCGTGAAGGCCAGATGCCCCGGGGGTGGTGGGGGAGCATGTCCTCACGAGGGAGCCAGCCGGGCCCAGGGCGTCCCCGTCACCGGCCAATAGGCTGAGCAGGCTCAGGCCATCCTTCATGACCGCACTGGAAGCAGGGCCAGTGCCAGGCAGGCCTTCGCCCGCGAGCTCACGCTGGGGACAGTTGTGTCCTCGCGGGCCGGGCCCGCTGCCCTGCACCCCGGCAGCCCTGGGGTGGGGTGGGGTCTCCTCCCACCCTGTGGCTCATGGTCCCCTCGCCATGTGAAAACCCTGTTTCTGTCCCAATATTTGAACATGGAAATAGAGACCACAATCCTTTCGCTCCTCCTGGGCTCGTACCTCTCGGCCCCTCCCCTGCAGATTGGGGTGGGAGGGGCCGTGTGCTCTTCCCTGGGCCCTTGAAGGTCAGAGAAGGTCACGGAAGTGTAAGTGCATCTCAGTTCTAAATTCTGAGGAAGGGTAGCTCTGTGGTGATCGTGGGCGCTGAGACAGGCCTGCTGCTGGCCGTGGGCCTGTCTGAACCGCCCGGTTCTGGTGCGTCCCTCCCTTCTCAGATGCCTGGTTCTCACAGGTTGGCCCCCTCCACAGGCCCCGTTCGGACAGGTGCACATCGTTTCTTTTCTTTTTTTTATGCTATTTATTTTTGAGGGACAAGGCGTGCCCGCAGGGGAGGGGCGGGGAGGGCAGAGGATGCAAAGCAGTTTCCGTGCTGACAGCACAGAGCCCGACGCGGGGCTCGAACTCATGAACCACAAGATCACGACCTGAGCCGAAGTCAGACACTCAGCCGGCCAAGCCCCCAGGTGCCCCGAGTGGACACATTGTCTTAACCAAAACTTAAGCCACACAAGCTGGAAAGAAAGCATATACTTTCTGTAAACCTCGGCGCATTTTGCAGAAGACACAGGAGGCGCAGGTGTGAAGAGAAGGTCCCGCTGGCCTCCGTGGAGGGCTTCTCCGGACATCTGTTGGGGACCAGAGAGCGGCAGAGCCCTCCCTCAGCCCCGAGCCGGCGTGGCGGACCCTCCGTCGGGGAGCTGTCTGTGGCGCGTGCGGCCGCGTGTGCCCGGGGACGCGCTGCCCCAGGTTCTCAGGGTGCCGAGCCCCCCTGGGTGAGGTGGGTGCCGGCAGGAGCGGCTTGCAGGAGGAGAGGGAAGGTGCAGGACGCGCTTACCGGGGATCTAGACAAAACGGCAGGGGGAGGGAAGGCGTTCTGGAGGCCAGGGGCACGCGATGCAGGTACAGGAGAGAGACCCCACCTCGAAGGGCGGCAGGCCCAGAGCTGAGCCCGGGGGTCCCCAGGCCTCCGGCCTCCCCACCGGGAGGGCCGGGGTGTGTCGGCGAGCGAGGCTCTCCAGTGCGGGAAGCCTGTCTCGGGGACCTGCACCGGGAGCCCGTGCTGGCCCCGCGGGGACCGTCCATGCAGCGCAGCCCTCGGTGGCCTCGGGGAGCGTGCCCCGCCCTGAGGGCATCACGTGCATGCGGTGCCCGGGCCCGTCAGAGGCTGGCGCGCCCAGCTCCTCAGACTCACGCACCGCGTGGAGGGCGGTGAGGGGTTCTGCAGGGTGCGGTGGGGAGGGGAAACTGCAGCCTTCGGAGCGAGCTTCGCAAAGAGCAAACGCACGATCAGACCCGGGAGACTCAGGCAGATGACAGTCATCTCCAAATGTCAAACCAGGAACATTCAAGATCGCGAGAGGAAGACGCTCGGCCAACAGACCCCCCTCTCCCCACCACCCAGGGAGGCAGGCGTCCTGCGGTCTGGCTGTCAGTCCGGCCTGGGGGCAGCATCCGTGTTAGCGCCCCCCTCCTCCCAGGCCAAGGCCCCCTGGTCTCCTCCTCCCACCCCGTCTGCCAGCTGCCCGGGTGCTGATGCCAGGTCAGCGCGTGGGTCACCCCGAGGAGCAGAGGCCGAGCAGGGCCTGCGAAAGGCTGGATGACCGAACTCAGAAGTGGTCCCGTAGACCTTTTCCCAGAAAGCTAATCCCTTCTAATGAAAGAATCACGTTTTCTGTAACAGTAAGGATGACGAAGACGTGTATTTCACAGTGGAGCTTACACACCAGGTCAGTTTACACCGGCATTGAGACCAGCAGCGCCCTGATGGTGCGTGGAGCCCAGGGTGGTCAGGGAGGGCTTCCCGGAGGAGGTGAGCAAGGGATGTGCTCAAGGTGTAATGTGGTCTCTGCTGGATACAAATCTGAGCAGAATCACAGCCATTTCATTTTTTTCTTTCTTTTTTTTTTTTTGTTTATTCATTCTTGAGACAGAAACAGAGTGATCGGGGGAGGGGCAGAGAGCGAGAGGGAGACACAGAATGTGAAGCAGCTCCAGGCTCTGAGCGGTCAGCACAGAGCTCGACTCAGGGCTCAAACCACAAACCGTGAGATCATGACCTGAGCAGAAGTTGGACACTTCAGCGACAGAGCCCCCCAGGCGCCCCCACGGCCATTTCTTATGGAGGTAACAGTAGTAACGCTCTCTCTTACGTTAGAAAAGCTACATAGTTGGGTCTCTCTTCTCCATCTAATTAGTCATTCTTAAACCTCGTTGCTCGAAGTATTTCAGTCTCCGCGGGGGTTTTCTGCATGGGGAGAGCTGCTGATTAAGAATGGAGTCTTCCCTGTTAGCAGGGACAGCGTCTTCGCGCAAACGGTCTCCAGTCAGAAAGGTGACTGTCGGGAAAGGTATTCACTCAGGATTTTGGGTCGCAGAAAATAAAGATCTGAGGGCGCTCGGACTGCAACATCGGCCCCCCGAGGGTCACCAAGGCCGGCCCGATCGATCTGGCTGCCGGAACAGGCCAGCGGGCGTCCCCTCCCTCCCCCACCACTCGGCGTGCATCCCTCCTGAAGCTGCACGTGAGGAGGCCCCCTTCCCCAGTGGAGGACCTCCATCCAAGGCGCACAAGTGGCTGTGACCCTGTGGGGACCTCCAGACACGCTCGAAGGTCTATTTGCGGAATCACGTGGGCCAGTCCAGTTCCGAGACTCCAGACATGTCTAAACAACGTGCTGCTGGTCGTGTGCCTTTCTAAAACAAGACGTAAAACATTTTTTAAATTTTTTAATGTTTATTTATTTTTGAGGGGGAGAGAGAGAGCAGGGGAGGGGCAGAAGGGCAGAAAGAGAGAGGGAGACACAGAATCCCAAGCAGGTTCCAGGCTCTGAGCTGTCCGCACAGAGCCTGATGCGGGGCTCCAACCGTGAGATCATGCCCTGAGCTGAAGTCGGACGCTTAATGGACTGAACCACCCAGCAGCCCCGAAAACATTTTAATTTAAAATTTGAAAATAAAGCAACAGCAAAGTGAGGTGTGTGGGTGTAGGTTTGCGTGTGTCCCTGTGCACAAGTTCTCAGAAAACAGGAGACGGAAGGTTCCGAGGCGACGCTGTGAGCGCGTCAGGCCAAGGTTCTGACGTGTGTGATGTCGGGCGGTGGTTGGCGGCTGCAAACACGAGATGCAGCTTTGAACTTGGACTGACCTCGTGGCGTTCGACCGGAATCAGGTTAGGCACTTTAGGGGACAAACCTGCCCGGAAAGTCAGCGCCAAACGCAGCCGGACTGAACTTCTCTGATTAAAGTGAAACATCTGGACTTGTTCCATCAGTAAAGCAGTTCACTCTTTTCATTCTTTGTGAAGACAGTGAACCAGAAGAATGACCAAAACGGAGTAGTCCTGGAATTGCACCTTCCATAAATCCGTAAGCCTTATGCCCTAACCAGAAACCAGCATTTCCTGAGTAGGTTTGTGAAACCAAATCGTCGGTTGGAGGGGACGCCCCCCCGGGGCCGTGTTTCAGGACCGTCTGCCCACCTGGGGGCCGCCGGCCTCTCCCACGTCCAACGACCATGAAAACCGGAGCCCAGTGGCCCCTGACTTTGACAAGGAGACACGAGGGGGAACTGGGACAAAACCTCAGACTCTCGGCTGCTTGAAGCCTGCGCTTCCGGCCGCGGCGGGCCTGCCTCTGGCACCGTCCGCAGAGGGACCCCACGCCGGGCGGCAGGGCGGAGTGGGGCCCCATGTGTGGTGGGCGGCCTCCCAAGCACAGGGTGCCCTGGACCCTGTCTGCAGAGCCCGCCCCGCAGCCCTCGCTGCTGAGTCACGGGACGGCGCCCTCGCTGGGGGTCACCAAGGTCCCTTGGGAGTATTGAGTTCCTCCAAAGGCCAGCACCATGGTCTCAGAAGCTGTCACGGGGCCTCAGAGGCCGAGGACACTGGACGGGGCTCGCGGTGCCGGGCAGACTGCTGCTGCAAAGCCACCAGGCCCTGGCTCCTCAGGGCTCCCTCGTGGGGGTTTCAGGCCTCCGGGTCGCCATTCAGAGCAGCCTCAGGGGCAGCAAGCCGCCCTGGACAGAGGTGCGGGAGGCAGCTGCGTGGGCGACCGCCCCGCCCCCGCCCCAGGGCCTGCCCTTTGGCTTAATTAGGCGACACTGCAGAAAAGAAGGACTGAATACCTTTTGTGTCCCCTGCCCGCTCCTTGCAGCCCCTCGAATATCCCTTGTGCTTTTCTGTCTCTGAACCTTTGTGCAGACTGCCCCCCTCACACTGAAAGCCCTCCCACTCGGCTTTATCCTTCCAGATCATTCCCATCTGTCAGCCTGCCTGGCCCCACACCCTCACAGAGCCTTCCCGCGGCCCAGGACGGCCTGTTTGCTCTCAGCCCCGGGACCCTTTCATCGGACCCTTTGTTTCGCCCTGACGTGGCCTCCGGGTGTGCGGCTAGTCCGTCAGCACTGGTCCACATCTGGGGTTCCTTCCCCCCACCCCCGTGCGGTGGTTCCATCCCAGCCGGGAGCACCTGGGTCTCCTGAAATGCCAGATCCACGTAAGGAAGGCACCTCACCTCGCAGGGCAGTGGTTGGTGCTCCGGAAGAGCCAGCCAACTCGAGGCCCGAGGTGGGGGCAGCCGGCTGGGGGACTGCCCCTGGGCTGTGCCCTTGACCATTGCTGGTGACAGTGGCACCCAGAATGGAGCCCCCCCACAGGGAGCACCCGGGGCTGAGCGACGTGGCGATGTGATCAGTGATGTAACTCATCACCTTTTGGGAGCGAGAGGAAAGTTCGGAAAGTGACAGGAGTTTCTCGTAGGAAACAGGCGCTCACCCCTTAGGCCACGGGGCCCAGGCGGCTCTGAAGACGCACCGGGCTTCGTCTTGCCGGACTTGGCAACTTCTCATCGTCCGCATTTGAGACACGTGTGCAGGGCGCTGGAGCCTGGCTCTGCGCACGAGGTCGCGGAAGCCGTGAGCTCCGGAGCCATCTCGGGCGGGCGCGGGCCGCAGGGGCTGCAGTGGAGGGGTGTCGTGCGGGCACCGCACGTCAGACAAGCCCCCCGCCCCCCGAGCTCCAGCTACAGTCGCGAACTGTTGTTAACTGCAGGCTGTGCAGGGACGTTTATTGAAGTGATGTTTCCTTCCTCTGTTTTTATCTTCGTGGCTCTTTCCTGACTTCAGTCTGATGTTGATCAAGTGTAGAGCAAGGGGAGAAAGTGCCTCTGGTCATCAGGGAGGGGCTGCCTCCGGTTTGACCGTGGGCGCGTCATGTACGTTTGGACAGAGAGAGTGTGGAGCGGCCCGTGTGGGCAGCATGCCACCCGCAGGTTCTGTGAGGCCGGAGGCGTCCCCCGAGCTGTCCCCCAGGCCTTCCAAGCGCAGCTCTCTGCTCCCTGCAGTGGGACGGATTCCGGCGCCCGGGCACCCAGGGTGGCTGGACGCCGATGGCACGGGCCACTGGGCCACCCCAGGAGAGAGTGCCGCCGACACCCCGGGAGATAGAGAGCAACACAGGACGGCGTCGCTCAGGGCGCACGTGGGGGGCGCGCTGCCCCTCAAGGAGCAGAGGAGGGGTCATTGTCTCGGCCAAAGGCCCCGGGCCGACGGCGGAGAGACGCAGCTGTTCTCCTGCCCGCGTCAGACTCCCCGAAGGCCCTTCTGGATTCAGAAGAGTGTTGAGAAGTACTTTCACTTCTAGGAGTTAAAATGTTTCCATATCTTTAAGTTTTATCTTGAGAAAACAGCTTGCAAAATGGGGTAAAGTCACGCAGTATTCCTTGTAGACACCGTTCATCACGGAGCTGTTTGGGTTCGGTCACTGACGGTGCGGAACGCGGCACCTGAAGTAACACGACTGTGCGTCCAGCCAGAGGGCCACGGCCTGCGGCCCTCGTGCGTATCCGGGCGTCCGCGGTGGGGGTGGGGCGCAGGGTCCCGGGTCTCCTGTCAGCGGTCCGGGTGAGCAGACCTGGTCCCGTGGGGGTGTGACACCTCGCGTGTTCGTGATGCCCCCCCATCCCGGTCGAAATCCCTGAGCAGTCCACTGGAGGGGGCAGGGCCGTGCCTGGAGACAGGCCACGTGCCACAGGCCAGGTAACGTGGCCGGGGCTGCGGAATGGGCACTGCATGCAGAGAACAGGTGTGGGCCCGGCCTGGGTGAGGGGCGGGGCCGCTGGGCCCCTGCCTTGGCTCTGACCTCCTGGGGGGCGGGCAGGGAGGGTTCCAGGTCCCATCCGGAGATGGCCATGGCCCGAGTCCCCGCTCAGCGTGCGGGGCGGGGCGGGGGGGGGAGGGGCCGGGACGTCTGGGAGAGCTTTCCAACGTGCACGGAGCGCGGGGCTCCTTTCCCTTTTCCGCGGCAGCACTGATCAGACAAGCTATTTATGGCGCGGTATTTATGTGAACGGCTCCCAGAGCCAGATCTGAGTTCTGGGGCCCGCGGGCACCCCCGGGCGCCCGGAACGTGCAGCAGCCCCTCCCCGCTTGTGCCCAGCGTTGTGGTGCAACAGCGGCGCCCGCACCGAGCTGTGCGGAGCAGGAGGCGGCTCGGCGAGACGTTTCCGTTTCTCTCTTCGCTTTCCTTCCTTGATGAGCCGCCCCCGCCGCGCGACCGCCCGGGAGGTCCTCCCCGCACCGGCCCCCACGCGCAGTCCCGAGCAATTCGCGGAGTCCAGCCATGGCGGGTGGAGAGTTTTATGTGTTTCAAACACACCTTGTTCCGGTTTTTCTTATTACAGAGGTCACACATGCTTCATTTGAGGGGGGAGGGAGATGAGCAAAATAAAACAGACTAGAAACCCCGCGTTCCTCCTGGCAGGCTCAGCGCGTCCTGCCCTCCGGGGTTCTCCCTGCCTCCGCTTCCACGGCGGAGGGTCCGCCACGCCGGCCGCCCCGTCCGGTGGGCTCCGCAGCCGCCCGTCCCCCGGCCGTCCCCGCGAGGCCGCCTTGTGGGTGCTTTGTGCGCCATTGTTTTCGCTCTGTTTGTCGGATCCTGCCGTGCCCCCTGAGCCCGGCCCGGGTCCCTCCCCAGAGAGGACCGGCCCCTTTTCAGCGCGTGTTTTATCCGGTCTGGGGCGTAATTGGCCCGCTCGCTCCGCGCACCCTAATGAACGCCCCTCCTTCCCGGCGCTTTGTGCGCCCCTCCTCGGCTCTGCCCTGTTACCACAAATTACGCTCTCCAAATGCCCCTGAAGCCCCAGCCGCCCTTTGTGTACAGACTCGGGCGTGCGCGGCTTTGTTCCGATTGTTCCCTGAAAGGTACAAAGAGGTTTTTCTTAAGCCTTTGTCGTCTTGGTCTTTCTTTCCGCAGAATTTGGGAATGACAGGTCTTTTCTCTCCGAGCGATTCCCACTCTGCAATTTCCCCATCAGATGAAGATTTGAGAAGTGAGACATTTGCATTATTATGTGTACGGATGGATTTCTGCCCCCAGAATCCTATTCAACTTATTTTGCAAATTGTGTTACAAAGAAGCATAAAATAGTTTGAGGCTCTGCGGGAATAGCCCAGGGGCTCAGCTGCGAGGGTAGCAGGGAGCGGGCGGCAACGCAGGAGGTGACGCCGTGGGGTCAGCGCGCTGCTCAGGCCTGTCCCCCAGCTGGCACCCGGCACCCCGGGGGTTCCCTCAACCTGCAGCTGCACCCCAGGGGTTCCCCAGCCTGCACCCCAGGGGTTCCCCAACCCATACCCCAGGGGTTCCCTCAGCCTGCACCCTGCACCCCACACCCCAGGGGCTTCCCAGCCGGCACCCCGCACCCCTGCACCCCAGGGGCTCCCCAGCCGGCACCCCGCACCCCTGCACCCCAGGGGCTCCCCAGCCAGCACCCTGCACCTCAGGGGTTCCCCAGCCTCCACCCCAGGGGCTCCCCAGCCGGCACCCCGCACCCCTGCACCTCAGGGGCTCCCCAGCCGGCACCCTGCACCCCAGGGGTTTACTTCGACATGTAGAGCTCTCCAGGCTTGAACAAACCCCATGCTGACTCGGGGGTCCCGGCCCTGGGGTCTGGAGGCCCACGGGTGCACGTGAGCGGCAAGCCTGGCCACAACACTGCCCATGGACTCTGGACACGCTGGAGGCAGCCCCGCGCCCTCAGAGGCTGAGGTTCTGAATGTGCTCGGAGGGTTTGTGAGCACATGGGTGGGGGCACTTGAGTTCTGCCTTTCCTGACAAAGCAGGAACCTTCTGGATACTTTACACAGTGCGGCACAGGCTTCTGGCGCTGACTTTGGGATGGAGCACTTAAATTCGTGGAACTGAAAACACTCTTCTTTCTTAAATAATTTTTTAATGTTTTTATTTACTTTTGAGAGAGAGGCAGGCACACACACACACACACACACACACACACACACACACACACCACGAGCAGGGGAGGGTCAGAGAGAGAGGGAGACACAGAATCCGAAGACAGGCTCCAGGCTCCGAGTTGTCAGCACAGAGCCTGACGTGGGGTTCGAACCCATGAACCTCAAGATCATGACCTGAGCTGAAAACAGACGCTCAACCAACTGAGCCACCCAGGTGCCCCTCACTTTTGTTTTTTAAATGTCCTGTAACTCTGGCTGCTACAGGAAGGGGGAGGAGACTGTGGTCCGCTGTCACGTTGGGTTCCACATGGCCTGGGGTGCCGTCCATGGTCCAGCCGGGTGGCCTTGGGCCCTGACCTGCTGTCCCGACCTCCGGTGCTCCGGCACAAAGGAAGCTCTGTGGGGAGCGCAGCTGCTCGTGCACACCCGCTCCCGGAGTCAACTCCCCAGCTCCGTGGAGCTCTGTCCTTGCCCCTCTCTGCAGGTCACAAAACGGAGACACGGAACTGAGCAGTGTCTCCAGAGTCACGCAGCCGGGCCGTGACCGAGATGGGATTCTGGCTGCTGTGATCGGGCCCGTGGTCCTGGCCATCGGCACCCCCGTCACGACTCAGACAGGGGTCCGCCTCAGGCCCGCGTTCTCCGGCGCTGAGCGTTTGTCTTTCTGCTGTGGGATTTCCCGAGACACTAGTCATCCAGGATACGTGCTTCCCAAGGGCAGGGGATGACCATCGACCGTGACCGCTGCGGAGATCACCCGCGAAATCGTGTCTTCTCGTTTCTGTGTGCCCCCTTCCCCTCAGGAATGTGAACTGGTTTACATCTGTTTTCCTTAAGAACTTTCTGTACCAGGAGCAGAGGGCAGACTGCTAGGAAGGTACAGAGCAGATAGGCTGGCTGAGTAGATCTCTCCAGAAAGCCCCATCTCCAGAGGTGGATGTCCTGAAGACACAGAGCAAGGAGTCCAAAATAAGTGATTTCCCCGTTTGCCATCTGGAAGACAAACCTTTAACTCACACGTGCATTGGCATCTCCTCTGCTATAAAGCAGGCATTAGATGAGAAAACCGATTTGGTGCCGCTCCCACGGGGAGATTCGTGGACCCGCAGTGAGCTGTCTGGCTGAGAGGGTGCACACCACACCTGCAGAGGGCACAGCACAGAGTAGTTCCGGGTCTCGGGCGTACGGTGCTCGGTGGCATGAGTGGGTGAGGACGGCGCACGTCAGGAGCCATTTGGAGGGAGTTGTGTGGCTCACTGGGTGGCCCCACGTGTGGGTCTGTGACCAAAAGTTTCATTTGATTAGCCCTGCCCATCTTCCTTCATAACTAACATTCTGCTGGCCATTGAATCACATGAGTTCCCACACAAAGATTGCCATTGTTTACAAACATTGTCCTATAAACACGGTCGAGCTGAGTGGCCAGGACCATGTTCATCAAAGTGCTAACAGACATTGAAGAGGAGTTGGTGTGGGTCTTCAACATCATAAGGTTTTACTTCCGATGAGGGCTCCGGAAGGTACCGCAGACCGTTTCTGGCGAAGACACATCTGGGAGAAATCTCTCCTGTGCTCAGGGCAGGGTGGTGCCAGGCGCGGGAATGCCCGGGGTCCCTGAGTGGGTGCCGCATTCCGGAAGGCGAGGGTATCGCTAATGCCATCGATGGGCCTGTGCCTCCTACCACTTCCCTTTTGCGGCATCCGTAGCCCGACCCAGGGAACTTGCCGGGTCATAACCAGAGAAATCTGAGCCTGTGGTGCCGGGCTCCCGGCTGCTTCCGGAGCGCACCCGCCCACTGCTCTGGGCACGGCCGGTGCTCTGCGCACCTCAGGGCCCCCCACAGACGGCCCTGAGCCTGTGTTTTACCCTCGGCAGAACGGTACTCAGAGTGTGATGGGTGTTTGTCACTGGCCATGAGTGTCTGCTCTTCCTATGTGGGCCCCCCGTGAGAGTCAACGGAGGCCACTAGCAGCCTGGCCAGCAGTGCGCTGGACTGATGCGGCTCCGTGTAGCAGGAACTAGAGCGGTAGACCTCACGGAACATTCTAAGTAAAGGCTTGTGCCCTCCGCAGGGCTGGGCGCTGCCGAAGGAGCCAGAGGCTCAGGCCCGCACGCGCCTCTCTGCGGACCTGGACTGCCCTCTTTGGCGTAGACGGGACTTTCAGAGGAACAGTGTGGCGTCACCCAGAGGCCGGTCGGGGCGGGGGGTGGAGGGGGGCGGTGCACGGCTGTGCTGGGAGCTCTCTGTCTGCACCTCGCAGGCCCCTGAGCCTGGCCCTGGCCACGCCACGTGAGGCAGGCCGCAGTCTGCGGCTTGTCTCTTAAAGAGGAACTCAGTTGTCCTCAGGAAATTTTAGTTTTAAAGCAACAGTAAGGAGGGCCTCTGGGTGACTTGGTCGGTTGAGCATCCAACTCTTGATCTCGGCTCAGGTCGTGATCTCACGTGGGATCGTGGGATCGAGCCCCGCATCCAGCTCTTCGCTGACACTGTGGAGCCTGCTTGGGCTTTCTCTCTCCTCCCTGTCCTACCTCCACTCTCTCTCTTTCTCTCTGGCTCTCAAAAATAAATAAAACTTTAAAAAATAAGATTATAAAATGAGGTAAGAGCACAGAGACTGGTCAGAATACAGGATTTCTATTACTGATTTTCAGCCATAGTCCGCCTACAGCACTGATTAGAGGGACACGTGGTGCCTCCCCAGAGGTCTCTCCCATGGGCAGAGAAGTCTCCTGGGGGGCATCCGGAGGGGACCCGGCTGCCAGAGAGAGAGGCTCACAGTCGGGGCCCTGGCACAGCCTGTGTCCCCTCCTGGAGGGCGTGTTCATCCGACCCCAGCGTTCACACAGGCACCGAGAGGGACGCGGAGGCTGGGCTGGCCCCTCCCACACGCGCCGCCCTCTCCCAGGCCGCGCTGGCTGCGCGCACAATCTCTGTTAGCATGATGCGGGGCTCGAACCCACCAGCTGTGGATCACGACCTGAGCTGAGGTCGGATGCCTAACTCAGCCCCCCGGGCGCCCCCAGAATGCCGCTGTTTTCAAGAGGGGCCTACGAGGGGCGCCAGCCTGGAGCCTCGTGCAGCTGCCCGGCCCCGAGCGGCCCCGCGGAGCCCCCGGGCAGCTGCTAAGTCAGGTGCCGACAAGGTCTGACCGACGACTCCAGAATTCTGTGGTTTCTCTGGAAATATCTCTGAGCTGCTGAGCCCTTGGGACTGTTCACTTCTGTCGTGCTAACGTCCGCGCTGGCCGCCGAGTAGTGACGGAACTCTCCCTGACGGCCACCACGAGCGGCTCAGGCAACAAGGCTGATACTTCCAGGGTTAAAGTGGAAACGCCGGAGATCTCGAGTGACGCGCCTGTGCGCTGGAGGCTGTGCCGTCTCCCTCGAGGGGAGTGAGGGTGGGCGCCCCCCAGCCCCACACAGTCCTCGGGTGCCAGCCAGCTGCTGTGACGTTTGTTTCTTGGTGGCCAAATGGCGGCCGTCTGGAACCTGCGTCCCCAGAGGCGCTCCTGGGCCGGGCGTTCTGAGCCTCGAGGGTCTGCGGCCTCGAGGGTCCGCTACGACTGGCGGCTCGATCCTGCAGGTGAACCTCACCCCTGGGAAGGAAGAGGCTGCTGACACCGTCTACCTGCTGTCTGGGGCTTGCTTGTTGTTGATTGTGAGAAGACCTGGCTGGGCTCGGGAACACACTCGGTGTGTAAGAGCCACGTGTGAGCCGGGCAGACGCAGGGGACGCGCAGTGGCTCCTCCCCGCCGCCCGCCGCCCTCAGGGCGGCCCGTGTTTGACGGCTTCCGGCTCTTCGGATGCCCACGGCCCAGCTCCCCGAGACCCACGGCTCTGGCGGGCGGAGGGTTTGTGCGGCGTGGACCACGGGGCTCCCCTCGGCGCGCCTGGCCCGGGCCCAGGCCCACGTGCCGGGCCTTCCCCGGAAGCTGCGCCCAGAGAGGGCTTCTCTCTACAGTGGCGGCTGCCTCGTGAGGGTCTCCAACACTGAGGAAAACGGCAGCCGCGTGGAAGGTTCTGGAAACCATGCGAGTGTGTGTGGGCACTAGCCACTGCCTGGCAGCGCGTGGCGCTGGGGCGGCAGCTGCGGGGGGAGCAGCGTTCGAGCATCCGGTCCCGTGAAGCGTTTTTAATTCCTGTCTTGGGCTCGGATTCACTTACAGCCTTTCTCCTGATACCATTTTATTTTGATGGCTCAAGTTACAGTGATATTTTCAGGGTGGAATTCATGAGGTCATGATGCCGGAGCCCTTGCACGGTGGTGGTTTGCTAGTGAGAGGTGGGGGGCGTCCGGCCGACTGTCCAGTGACAGCCAGCAGCTCACGTGGGGCTCGACCAGGTCCCCCGTCCCTGAGCGCCGTGTCCACCTTGCGTGGGGTGGTGAGGACCCTGCGGTGACGGAACAGAAGCTCCGTTCGGCCATCGCCCTGAGATTTTCCTTTACATCTAGAAACTCTGTCTTTGGGACAAAGAAGCAAACCTTTTTCCATTAACCACATACTTTCCTTTTTAGACATGATTTTCTTGGACCGCCTGTGTGGGCCCTTCCCTGTTTGGGGGCAGAGGGAGGAGCCACACAGAGGCTGGTCCCCCTCCCCCGACAGCCTGACCGTGGTAGGGACCTCAGAGCAAGTGCACACCCTTCCCTGCCTCTGTGACCCGTCTCCTAAGGGGGAAGGACGGAGGCTTGACTTAGCCTGCGCGTTGCACGGTCCTGAGGGGGGTCGAGGGTCACCGCGGAGCTCCATCCAGTGTCACCGCGGAGCTCAGTCCAGTGGCCCTTTTGTCTGAATCTGTGTCTGTGTCTGCAGTGTGTGTGTGTGTGTGTGTGTGTGTGTGTGTGTGTGTGTGTGTATCTGTGTATTGTGCATGTGTACGCATGTGTGTGTGCACTGCGTACATGTGTGGCTGTGTGCACGTCCATGCATGTGATCTATGTGTGCGCGTGCATGTGCATGGCCGCAGGGAAGACCCCCACGTGCCCCTTGGCTCTCGGGCTGCCGGGGCTGCACTGACCTGCCCTCCATGTCCCCCAGGAGCTGTGCCGGCAGCGCATGGCCACGCGCCCATCGGAGCGCCCGGAGGGCCCGCACGCGGCCCGCATCGACAGCGTCTCCTCCCAGGTCAGCGACGGGCCGGTGCCCAGCCCTTCTGCGCGGAGCAGCACGTCGTCCTGGTCAGAGGAGCCAGTGCAGCCCCACATGGACATCTCCACCGGCCACATGGTCCTGGTAAGGCCCGAGTCGGGAGGCGCCGCTCCCGGGTCTGCAGGAGGGGGGCAGGCGGGGGTGGGGAGGGTGGGGCCGCCGGCGCCCTGGGTCCCCTGGGCCTGTCCCTCACACACCTGGCCACCGCAGAAGCGTCCGCCGCTGACCTGACTGTGCCGGCCGGCTGGCCAGCCAGAGACCAAGTCCCAGAGTGTCCGGGCTCCACTGACCCAGTCCTCCCAGGTTAAGAGAGGACGGGAATGTGTGACCACCGGGGTCGCCCTGTCTTCTGCCAGAATGCGCGTCCATCCTGGTTGTCTTGTTTGCAGTGAGTGCCTACTGTGTGCACTGCTTCGTCCAGACACGCGTGGTGCCTTCCCCTCTGGCGGCACCCCAGGCGTGGCTTGGGGGCACGAACGTCCCTCACGTGCTGCTTCGGGGGCACAGGTGGGGACGCAGAGCCCAGCTCTTTCATAGGAGGAGGCCCCGGAGGCCCCAGGAGGAAACCGCACCAGGGGCCCCCCCTCCTGCACAGGGGTGGGACCTGCCCCGTCCTCTCCCCGAGCTGAGTGTTGTTCTCGAGGCCCCGGGGCGGGCGTGGGGAGTCTGTGCTCGGCAGCCCGGGTATGGAACTGGTGCGGGTCTCCCTGCGAGAGAGCGCTTCCTGCCTCAGCCCCTGGCACGGACGGCTCCCTCCCGGAGCAGCGCCCCGCCCTGCACATCCAGGCTGCGCACCTGCCAGCTGCGCGTCCTCCCGGAGACGGTGCCAGAGACGGTGCCACGGCCGCGCCGCGCGGCTGACGCACCCCAGATCAGGGCCCTGGGTTTCGTGGTCTGCTCCACATCCCCAGAGTCAGCGTGGGACGGCCCCGAAGGCTGTGTTTGTTGTCTTTAAACACTCATTTCTGTGGAAAGTTCCCTCATCTGCCCACCAGCAGCATGGGCTGGTGAGACCGCAGAGAGCCGGCAGCCCGGGCCCCACAACTGCCCTAGCAAAGTACCACAGGCTGGGGGCGGGCACGCCAGGAAGGAGTGTCCCGGAGTCCCGGGGCTGGGCGTCCAAGACAGAGAAACGGCAGTGGGGTATCTGGGGAGGCCCTTCCCATCCACGCCGCCGGCCTCCTGGGAGGGGCTCTGACGGCCAGCACCCCCTCCTCGACACCCCCACTGCCGGTTCCTGCCCCAGCCTTTCCACCTGCGTCCTGACCCTCGGTGGACACCTGGTCTGTGCTCGGTCCCCCTGCTTGTGCGCGGGGCCCTCAGCACTCGCTGCGTCCTCTGACCCAGCTCGACATGTAGGGTCGGGCCCTGCGTTGCCCCCTCCTGCCCCCGCGCCCCTTATCTGCATCCCAAGCGTCTCCCCTGTGCAGAGCCCGGAGGCCTGAAGCTGTTGGCCTAAGTGAACCAGTAGCATTTTTACAAAAATTCTCACCCACCAAAAGCAGGTGAAATGACTCATCCTTCAGGTCCTGAGGCCGTGGTCCATTCTCACGGGGAATGCAAGGCCACAGAGCACGCTGGGGCTAGACCAGAGTCACAGCCATCAGTACCTGGCACTCGCGTGATCGGTTCGAGAATGGCCCTCCCCCTCCCTAGCACCGCCTGTAGAAACCTGGCGTGTCAGAACCGCAGGAATGTGCCAGAATGCCTGACCTTCTAACTCATTAAGGCTACAGGGAAGGCAGTTCTGCAGTGATCAGTCAGCTCGATGCTGCATAAAGAAACTTCCATGTTTATAAGACAGCTATGCGATGATCTTCCTGAAGTGCATGTGAAGGACTCAAAGACCATCAGATAAATTATGCAAGGTCCAGGCAAATCCCAGGGACCAATCTTTCCGATACGCCCCTGCTCCCCACAGATGTGACATTTTAACTAACGGGGAGGATGGAATCCACAGCAGAGCCGTTTACAGTGGGACTAGGGGTGGAAGCAAGGGGCACCCCACAAAGTAGGAAAGGCATTGGCCAAGGTGTCTGGAAAGCATACGCGTCACTAAAATCAGGGGTGAGGGTGCACAACTGGAACATTCTCGTCAGCAAAGGATGGAACGCATGTTTGAAGGAACACGTGACATGGGAAGTCAAGCCAGAAGTCCATCCCTCGTATCAGAGTACTGTCAGGGGCCGGGGATCTGGGGGCGGGGCTGGTGGAGGTGGGGTTCGCCTGGGGGCGGGGCTGGTGGGGGCGGGGCTTGCCTGGGGGCGGGGCTCGCCTGAGAAGCTGGTGGACCTAGGGTGAGGCTCCTGGGGAGAATCAGCCTCAGCTGGGCCTGAGGAAGGAGTCCCCTCTTGGTCACTTTCTGCTGTAGCGGCCGGGGCTTTCCTGTGCAGGGTGCTGTGATCTCCTGCCCGGAAGCCGTAGAAAGAGAACTCTAGAAATAAACGCCCTGCCCAACGGGCTGGTCTTCCTGCACAGACCAGGGCCATCAGAGCTGCCCTGCTAGGGCACTGAAGGGTCGGCTCAAGAAAGAGGTCCTGGGAGGCCGGGTCTGTGGACCCCAGCCTTGCTGGTGCTGCAGGGGGCAGCGCTGGATCTGGGTCCCATGAGCTGGAGCCACGGCCGGGTGGGGAGTGGGGGCCCCATGAGATTCGCAGAAGGAATGAGACTCTGAAGTGCTCGCCGGGCGGCATGGTGGTGCTCCCTCGGGCTCACGCAGGGGGGTGCTCCCTCTGGCTCCCGCAGGGCTCGGGGAAGGAGTCTGTCATGAACGTTGCTGTGTCCGGGCCGGGCACGGGGCTGCTGGAGGGAAGACAGCGCCTTGGGACTTGGGTGTTAGGAAGGTCTTTGCCGCATCACATGTGCTCCCAGAAGCTGGAGCCTGGTGCTCGGCAGGTGCCAAGCGCAGGTCACCGTCCCGAGAGTTCCCGAGGACACGGGTGCCCCCCGCGAAGCAGGCGTAATGGGGGCGCCACCCGCGAGAGCGCGGGAGGAGTGGCCAGGCCGTGTCTACGCCAGCCTCGTCGTGCCCTCCTGCAGAGGCCCGAGCGCCGGGGACGGGATGGTGCGTGGGGAGCGGGGACACGGTGGGAAAGTCGGCGTGGTGCCGTCCCCATTACGACCGAAGGAGCGGAGAACTGAATCCAGGAAGACGGTGCTGGGTGGTCTCTTACAAATACGTCTCCACCCATGTTGAGGGTCAGTCGTGCTGTGATTGCCTTTCGTCCCCGGAAAGTGTGAGGCAGGAGTTGGCGTCCCTGAGCATGCGCACGGCAGGCGCAGCTCCAACCCCGAGAGGTGGGAGCGGGTATCAGCTCCCAGGGGAGGACCGCGCCGCCGAGTGCCGGAGTGAGTGCACAAAACTGCGGTCCTGTGACGGGAAGGACCAAGGCGTCCCCAGGGAGGAGAGAGGGGTGAGCTGCTGGAGCAGGTTTGTGGCCAGGCCTCGGAGTGGTGTGTGCAGGGGAGGGGGAGAGGTGTGTGCCCCCGCCTCTCCCGCTGCACCCGGCGCTCCCCCAGCCTGCCTCCACCAGGGTATCACCAGCGGCACGAGTCCCTGGCCGACCTAGGAAGGTGGCCCGGAGACGCTCTGCCGGGCTGCGGGTCAGGGAGCGGGAGCCCCGCGCGGCCACTGGGGCGGCCTCGGCACCTTCATCTTGAGAACCGGCGCCTGCCCCTCTTCCAAAAAGGACTTGGTTCTGTGGCCCTTGGTGGCCCTCCTCCGGTGGCCCTGCTCTCAGGGACCCAGGCGAGCACCCAGGTCTCAGTGGCTGCCGTCCTCACGGGGGTGGCCGGCCCCGTCCCCAGGCCCAGCAGGAGTGCAGACTTTTTGTGACAAGCAGGTAGTTTGGCTCCCACAGAGCCCACCGTCCACACGAGCCTGTGTCTGAGAGTCGGCTCCACGTGCGGCCGTGACCCTGCTCTTCTCAGCGGCCCCTGGCTTTCCCGCTACTCGACGTTGGATAGTTTGTCGGTTTTCCACTGCTCGGGTAATGGGCAGTTTCCACCTGCGAATTCTCAGAAGACACATCCCGTGTGAAAGTTTCTACAAGATCCCCGGTCATCGAGGTTACCTTCCGTTTACTGCAAGAGGTAGTGGCGAACTTCCTGCACGAACGTCTGCCCGCCGGCCCGCCCGCCAGCTGCGTCGGGCACGGTGTCCCCAGATCCCCCAGCCTGGGGCGCTGGCCACGGGTCTTTCCCACTGCCGTGTGGACATGCTGTGTGAAAGCGGTTCTAATTTACATCTCTCTCGTTGTGGGTCAGAGGGGGCAACCTTTCCTGCGTTTGGGAGCAACGTGCCGTTCCTTCCGGAAGTGACTCCCAAGGGCTGCCGTCCACTGGCTTCCACAGCCCACCTCGCAGACACACCACACATTTCCGTGGTATGAACCACGGGTGCCAGCGAGAGGTCACCGACCTCGACGCCGTGGTGGCGGGAGCCTCTCTGGCCCGATGAGGCGCCGGGAGAGAGGCTCTGACGCCGGCCGGCCTGGATGAGTTTCAGTGAGGACCCCAGGAAAGAAGGTCTGAAAAGTCACACTGGGAGGCGGCCAGCGCTGTGAGCGGGGCAGGGGGAGGAGCCTGAGGGGGCCGAGGGCCTGGCTGCTGGGGGTCTCTGGGCCTCGAGGGACCTGTCCTGGGGTCAGCAACACGCTGCTGCTCCTCAAAGTCTCTGAGGCCGGGAGTCGGGGATCACCGTGTGGGCAGGGCTGGGTCCCCCCCGGAGCCTTCCTCCCTGCACGTGTGTGCCGTGCCCTCACCGGCCGACCCTCTGTGTGTCTGTGTCCTCACCTCCTCTTCTTACCAGGACTCTGGTCACACTGGACCAGCCCCGCCCCCCACTGACCTCACTTTACCTTAGTCACCGAATCAACACCCCATCTCCAAATACGGTTGTGTCCTGAGTCCGGGGGGTTGGGGCTTCAGTCAGGAACGTGGGGGCTGCAGTGAGCCCGTGACAAGGGCTGGGGCTTGAACAACCGTGTCCTGCAGCTAGAAACAGGTGACAGACTTGTCTCCTGTCACCTCCTGCATGAGCCACAGGGGCTGCATGAGCAGAAACACTGCTGCACCCCCCCCCCAGCAGGAGCACTGTCCTGGGACCCGCCCCCCAACCGGGACACTATCCCAGGACCCCCCAGCTGGAGCACTGTCCCAGGACCCCCCAACTGGGACACTGTCCCAGGGACCCCCAGCCGGAGCCCTGTCCCGGGACCCCCCAGCTGGAGCCCTGTCCCAGGACCCCCACTGGGAGCACGGTCTCAGGGACCCACCCCCCAGCCGGAGCACGGTCCCGGGACATGAGGAGAGACTGGCAAACCATTCACATCTCTGCCAGCTTCCAGACATGACTCCATTCCCCGGTCCAAGCCTCACCGCCCCCCCCCCCCCCCCCCCCCCCCCCCCCCCCCCC
>NC_043701.1:1142505-1145522 GCF_006229205.1 Suricata suricatta
GTGAGTAAAGTCAGGTGTCCAATTATATTTGTTGAATTAAATAATCAAACTAAATTTGGTAATTAGTGGGTCTGTCAGGTGAAAAATTGAAACTGATGCCCAAAGTAGGGCGTGGAGTGCATGCATATACACACGCAGGAAATCTCTCCTGAGTCCGAGGTGACCTACTTGGACTCCCCGGGATCAACTGATCGTGTCCCTCTGGCCCCTTCGGTCACCTAGACCTTCCAGATTTGGAGACCGGGTTCAGGGGAGCGGAGGGGTGGCAGGAACATCACAGGCCCAGCATGGAGTAATGGGCTGGCTTGTGTACAAACGAGTGTGCAAAATTAGCAGTATATAAAAGCTAGTTTTTGACATTGCATTAAACCCGCAGGCCCACAAGCGTGTGGGCGAGCATTCCCTGACGTTTGCCCCCCCCGTGTCCTCGGCATCCAGTTCAGCTCTCACGTGTAGCAGGTGTTGGAGTAAACTGTCTGGATGCCCAGTGAAGCAGATGGTACGTGTTTCGGCCCTGAGAAGTTTGCCATCGACCTGAAGAGAAAAGGGGTTACTATATAGAAGACGCGGCCAAAGGCCAAATTGTGCTCTTTTGCTGGAAGACTTTTTTGTCCTTCATGAAGGTGTGAGGTCGGGGAGCCTGAGGAGGGCCGTGGCCCCAAGGGGTTCTGGGCGCAGACTTGGTCAAGGGGGGAGCAGCTCTCTGGGGTGGGTGGAGGGCAGAGTGGGCAAGGGGACGGCTGGTCAGAGTCCTGGAGTCTGTGCCCAGGACCGGAGCCGACCTCGGGTGGAAGAGGAGGTTCGTGGGCACACACGGGCCGCACCCGCACTCAGGTGTGTCCTGATCCTACGCAGCGCTACGGGTTCTGGAACCAGAAAAGCGAAAGCCATTTATTTGTTTGTCCTCTTACTTGTGTCCCTTTGCTGGAAGGTGAGAGAGCTTGTGTGACCAGCGAGCTGGGGACAGACAGGTCAAGGCCACTGTTCTCTGGTGTGTTTGTCTGAAAGTGATTTTAATTAACTGTCACACTTGCATAACACATTAGCCAGTGGTCAGATTCTAGTTAAGTTTTTCTCATTACTTTAAAACCATTGTTTTCTCTGATGCCGTGGCTGTTGAGAAGGCTGTTTGCAACCGGCCCTTTGGGGCTCACTCTTCTTTCCTCCCGAATCCTACACCTTTGTTGCTCCGGCATCTCCTGCACTGTCTTGGTGCAGACCTATTTTACTCTTATTTTGCTCCAGCTTTACTGTGTTCCTGCATTGGAGAGTCCCCGGCTTGCAGAGGGTCACGGAAATGACCAACCATTCACAATTTGCACGTGACCGTCTGTGTTCTCTCCTCTGGTCGGAGCACACAGGGCGTCCATGCTCCCATGGCCCTCTGTCTCTTCTGCATTTGCTCTCATTGTCCCTCCGTCCTCCTCCAGGGGATGTCCTCAGGTCTGTTATCCAGTTTGCAGTGTTTCTCTTCTTCAGTGTCTAATCGTCATGTGACCCGTCCACTGCATTAATAATCACAAGGAGCATATTTTTCATCTGTAGTCCTATTCATTCTTTTTTGAATCTGCCACCGTATTGTCGGCTCACTGTTGATCCTCACTGCACCACCTGCAGTCACGACAAATGCATTCTTTGATGTTTCTTGCTAATGCTCCTATCATCCAGGTGCTTGTGGCTCTGATCCTCCCCTTTGATGTGTTTGCTGACTTGCTGATGACGATTTCTTGCCTGGTGGTTCACAGCGTTGTGTGGCCACGCTGAGGGTGTTTCTGGGGTCACATGGCCAGACACTCTGGGCTACCATTGAACCAGGACCATCTTTTTACCAGTTCCTCACCTGGAGATTTGTAGGCCACCCATAGACTGTAACTTTGAGGTTCAGCCTTAGATGAGGCCTGTGGTCCAAACGCCTTCCCGTCCCGAATCCAGGTGGAAACAGATATGCTTTGTTGTGATGTGAGCAAGCCCTTGCACTGGGAATGGGCTCTTCTGGGGGGTCCTGGTGAGGGGAGGGAGCTCCCACATGCACCTCCTTTCCTCCTGCCTGGCAGGCTTTCCCCCAAGACCCCACATGGACAGAAAAACCCAAGACCCCGGGTTTTAGGTCCAGGAAATTGTCTGCCCTGCTCTCTCTCAAGGGCTCGCGAGTGTCTGCAAGTCGGGAGCATTCCACTCGCCTCCCTCTCCGTTCTGGACGTCAGAGCGTTTCCCTGAACCTTGTGAAAAGCTGACTCTGCCATCTGTCCAGCATGTCTGCACGTCCTGTAGGCTCTTTGGGTCACGTCACCCTTCATGTCTCTGGGACCAGAAGACATAATGCAGGTTAAACAAAGGCGACACAGAGCGAATGGCATGCCACCGTTTGGTTTCAGATCACGTCGACAGTTGCATCTGAGAATCAACTTTATGTCCTGCAGGCTGGGTCCCACACTTCCCTTTCTGTCTGCTGGTGAAGGGGTGACCTCGCTTCAGGAAATGCTTGCCGCCCGTCTGTGGGGTAGCATTGCCAGGAGCCCCAGCCGGCGGGCGGGCAGCCGAGTGGACCCTGCATGCTGACGGCTAGGGGCTGTGGAGGAGCTCCAGGTGGCACACATGTGGTGGCGACGGTGAAGGCAGCTGGCGGCAGGGGTGGCTCTGGGCTCCGTGGCCGCGCTGCATGGGACCGAAGAGGGGGGGGGGTGACCGCTGACACCACACTCCTCTCCGTCAAACTCCGAGAACCTGTGGGCGTGCACGGCGGGCAGTTGAGCTGGAAACAGATGAAGAGTGTGGTTGATAGTCTTACCTCTGACGCTTCAGCCTAGAAAGGGAAGATCATTTCTGGGAGATCAGCTCACTTCTCTTCTCTACTTGGAACTCCTCCTCCCACAGGCATCGAGGGAAGCACGCTGGCTGGCCAAGTGCCGCTCACGGTGGCTGAGGACCAAGCCCGTTTCCGTCCCTGTCCCCGGGGTGGGGGAGCGCAGGAGGCCAGGCCCCATCCCCCACCGGGTGAGGTGAAGACCAATGTTGAG
>NC_043701.1:1145622-1212525 GCF_006229205.1 Suricata suricatta
GCGGGGGAGCTGGGGCCCAGGAGAGCTAGGGTGCGGGGGATCTGTGGCGCAAGGGAGCACCCTCCTCCCACGAGCCCCACCGGAGCATCATCGGTTCAGAACCCAGAAGTGCTACTCAGGGAAGACCCGATGCAGGCAGGTGGGGGCTGCGTGGGCTGTGCGGCAGCAGGACCCCCCTTCCTCTCCAGGGGCCTCCCCTTTGCACGGCTCTTGTCACCTCCCATCAGAAACCGTCCCCTCGGGGCACTTTCATGTCAGACAGGTGAAGGTAGCCATGTTGGGTCTTTGCAGAAACCATCTGCCCCTATGACCAGGGCCTGGATTTTACAGTTGACCATCCATCTGGGGCGTGGGGGACGGCCACCCAGACGCACGCGTCTGTCTGCTGGCACACAGCAGGGACAACAGGTCCTCAAAAACGTGTGGAGGCACTCCGAGGAGCCAGCACAACCTGAGTCACAGAACGCCAGTGTAGACACAGCCCACGAGCACCCGGATTTCCCCATGGCACCGCGTCCCATCGGGTCTCACCCATCAGTCCCCCACAGCGCCCAAGGGGACAGTGGGTGTGGCTGCTCCTCCGGGAGAGCCTGTGTCCCTGCCTGACCTCTTCAGGGTCGGTTTCCTTACACCTGCATTTTCCTGACTTGGTTTTCCTCTCGTAGTCCTGACTTTCCCATCAGCCCTTGGGAATCCAAGGTTGGTTTCCAGCTGAATATGGTGCATTACTGGAATTCCTAAATAACTTGTGGCTTAAAGTATTTTTGACTGTCAAAGGGACACGGTTGCGGCTGAATCAAATTCTTATTTTCTCATTTAATAAAGACCAGGTATTAATTTATATGGATAGAAACTTGTAAAACTATTTGCAAACACATTCTTTCATCCTCTTCAGGTAATTTATGAAAAATAGAGATGTAGCTTTATCAGACAGCTTCCTTTTCCAGTTAAACTGTTTGGAATTCTAATCCACATCAAAGGCTCAGGGCACTAACTTTCTTGGTAAAAGTTAGCACCGGTTTCTGGAGTCAAACTTGTGGATTTTATAGATGGAATGATTCACTTCTCGCCAAACACGGGGCTGCAGGCCGGTGACGCGGGGGCGGGGGTCCCGTTGGGGCTCTCTCTCGTGCGCCTCCTTCGGACTTGCCGTCTGTCGGAAGGCGATGTCCCGTCGATGGAAGTCAGACACCTTGGGAGTAAGTGCTTGCTTAGAAAATAGCTCTGCCAGGGGTTTCAAATGCCATGGACAGACATTTTAAACTTCTCAAAAACAGAAATTAGTAGAAATAGCATAAAATGGAATTATTCTTTTTTTCAGACTTGTGTTAATTGAAGGAGCTGCAGACCGGCAGACTGACATCTTAAATCGCCACATCGTCTGTCGTGGGGCTGGCGGGGGGGGGGGGGGCATTGTTTCTGTCTGTGGACCAAAATGACAGAAAGAAGGGAAACACACAAAAGATATTTGGTAAAGGCAGGTGGTCTGGATGAATAATGTGCCTTTCATTAACATAGTTCCCTTATTAACCGTATAATTAATTGCACATAGCCCAGGGAAGCTATGGAAATTGCATTCTGAGATGTATCAAAGCGGACTTACGCCTCAGAGTTCCGCGCAATTCACCATTAATGAAGCCAGCGATGGAGCCCTCAAATCTGTAATTATTACTTACTCTTTGAATGACAAGCAAAGAATTTTATCAGCAGAGTTTTAAATGAAAGAGGATTAGCAGCTAATGTTGAAATTGTTAATCTTGCGTCTGAAAATAATTTTGAAGAAAATGTTTTAGTGGGAGGAGAGGTCTGAGGACAGCATTTGCCATTAAAGTCGCCATTTTCTGCTTCTCTGTATGAATTTGTCCCCGGTGACAGCAGGGTGCAAATATTTTTGAAAGCGAATGAATATTTTATAGGATGCAGAGGTGCTCATGCATTCGAGGAGTGGATTATGCAACATTCCCAAATGTCCCGGCAGAGGTGACGGCGTCCAAAAGCCGGGCAGGGAAGAGAGCCCGCGCTGGAAAAACTGAATCTATGAGCATGTTCTAAAAGAAGTGGAAATCTGTTCAGTAGGATAGATCTGCGCCTTTCCCCCTTGCGGCTGCTCCTTAGATTTAAGATCACAAATAGCAAATATTGTCAGAGAAAAGCAGGCACACGAAGCACGAGGGTCCGTTTGTCCCGAAAGATCTCCTTGGCGATGCTGCCGTGGCTGGGGCACCGTGAACTCGTGGGTCCCCCACGCAGGGGCCTGGGTGAGGGCCCGTGGAGCTGTCCCACATCCTCAAGACGGGCTTCATATGACAAATATTTGTTGACCGCCAAGGCTCCACGCCTGACAGTGGAAAGACTGTAAGGGGTAAAATAATTGGCCTGTTGGGAGTTCCTAAAATGTATCAGGCATTTATTTCCTTGTCCTGAGTTTCCCACCGGCTTGATGGCACGGACTAAAACACTAAGTTTATAGCGCCATCTGTTTAGAACTCATGCCGCTATGAGCAGGAGACAGGCAGTGTTCAGGCTTCCAGACGCCCTGGAAGGTTGGTGTGGGAGGGACGGTCCCTTCTAGAGCCTTCCACAAATCCACATAGGTTCTGGGCCGACGGTCACTCTAGAGAGCCCAAGCCGGCCAGCGGAGCGGGACTCGGGCTCTGTGGCGGTTCTTCGTCGGATCTGCGCTGCCCCATGTGCGGGGCAGATGTGTTCTCTTTTCATTTCCTAAAAGTCTTGTTTTCTCAAACCTGATGTCTTACTGGTTTCCATCTTTAAAACATAAAAGACGTATTTTAACGCACTGGTCCTATCACTGGCTCCAGTTTGCGAATCTCTCATGGAACTTCTTGTGGCACCTGGGCACCTGCCGTGACAGCAGCCGTGGTTTAAGGGCTGGGGCTCGGGGGTCCGAAAGAGGTAACGCAGGGTCTCCAACCGACCGGGGCATAATTTAACTTGCTCAGGAGGGCGACGGCCGGTGACGGTGGGGTCCTGACGTCGTGGCGCGTGTGTTCCTGCCTGTGCACACACTCACACACCGTTGCGTTTTAGAATGCAGAATGATTTTACATTGTTAATTTGGGGATAAGCTATTGGCCGTTAATTTCCATGGCAGTTGGGGCAGACTTCAGTGGGATTTGGTGCAGAGATGAAAACCAGGGCTGTCAAATAGCTGAACACTTCGTCCATGCAGCCAAAGCGCGAAGCTTGTTGGAAATACGGACTCTTCCGGATTTTACCTAGACTTTTGACTTCGGGGAAAGTAAGGCTGTGACCTTGTTTCTCAGACAAACACAGGGGGACCTTTCTCCACTTGGTCGTATGACATAAAGGGCTGAGCAAATTCCAGAATCTTTTACAAAACGACAGGTCGCCGAAATTCAGGACTATGGGGAAGGGCAGGTCGGATGATCCGATAAGCAGACTAAAACCTGCCATTCCCTCTGTCGCTGAATCTTGGCACTTCTGCCCCCGAAATACAGGACACATCTGCCCGTCCCTCTGTGCCCTCTGCCTCCTGTTGTCCCCAAACGTCAGCCCCCATCATCCGTTGTGCGAGGGCCGGTCGTGTGCCTGAGTCCCCGCCTGCAGCGAGAGTGCCACTCTGAAAGCATCTCTCCCTTTGCCTAACACGCGCCAGGGGACGCCCGCTGCTCTGCCTGCAGACCCCAGGCGCGTCCAGGGCCGCCCAGCGTCCTCGGGCGCCACCCTTGGCGCCACCCCACTGCACACCCTCCCTCCGGCCGCCTCGGGCCGCTTTGTTTCTGGACTGCGCGGGGCCCCTTCCCGCCCTGGGCTCTCACCCCGGCTGCTGGGTCTCCCTGTCCCACCCCTCGGCTTCTGTGTGATGAGCCTCCCTTCCCACCAGGCGGGGTGCGCTCAGGAACCTGCTTTTCCGAGGGGCCTCCCTTCTGGGGTCTGGATCCTGCCTCCTGCCTCACGTCGTTTCCATCTCTGTGTCCTGTGTTTGGTTTTTTTTCTAAAATATTTGAGTGTTCCCACGCTGTGGGCACGCTCTAGGTACTTTGCAGTGGTTACTTCTCACCAATCCCTTCAAGCACGTGCCCTGTGTCCTTACCGCGCTCCGCTCATCTGAAGTTCTCTTCCTGATGGACTTTGTTTATCTGGCTGTGATCTGCTCTCCGGCGAGGACGGACTCTCTGCTGGGCCCGCGGAACACACAATGCCCAGCGGGCCTCATGGGCCTGCCACGCAGTCAGCGAAGAAGGACTGAACCCCTGGGCCAGCAGCACAGGGCCGGGCTCTGGGGCAGGGACGCGGGCCTGCCCTCCGGCCATCACGGGGCCCCCAGCTTCCACTCACCACGTCCAGGAGCCTCTCTGCCCTGAATTTAAACATTAATAGCTGTACGTGTACAGAAGAGATGGCGTAATTCTCTTATTTTCCATTGCTTGTAAGTTTTCATGTTTGACCCTTAACCCCTGCTCATATAACCTTAAGTTTTAAGATGTTAAATAAGGTAATAAGATTCATAAAATCGTTTACTTAAGCTCACCGTGCTGCTTGCAAAGCGACGGCCGGAAACACGGAGCCACCACCCACGGCTCCCTTTGTTGTCCCCTGAGGGACCTCGCCCGTCACCCCTGCGCGCACCGAGCGTGAGGTCCAGCGAGACGCCCCTCCCCCGGTCTGGGCGGGGCGAGGACCGAGCTGCCTATTCCTCCGCGCTGGTTAATTGGGACCAAATGTGTTCATTATTGACGATGTCCATCCAGGTTTTAGTTAGAAGTCTTCAGAAAATTGCAACTTTTCCTTCTCTACGAATCCGTCAAGTAAAGGTGAGCGGAAGCCACAGACCTGCGTGACGAGCGTGTCTCTGGCCCACGCACGCCCTCTTCCCGTGCCGCCCGGCTCCGTCCAGCGCCCGCTCAGGGTGACCCCGCCTCGGGTCCATTGTTTCCCAGTTCGAGAAATGCTGGCGGGCTCCCGCCTCCGTCCAAGACCTGTGCCTCATCCGCCGGACTCCTGATTCTGGCCCTCGTGCTGGACACGGACCCCCAGACCCAAAACCCCAGCGACATGACAGTGGAGCCCCCACTGGCTACGCTCTGCGTGACCAGGATTTAACCAGCTGTCACGTGCCCTTGCTGGCCTGTGTGCCTTGCTCTGTGTCTGCCCCTCCAGAAGCACGTGGGTCTCGGGGACTCTGGCCCCGGGTGGGGGTGGGGAGGGCCTCCCAGAAGTCCTTGGAGAAACGACGTTTTCTTCAGAGCTTTTGCCTGTTTTCCTAGTTCTTGCGTTTTGTGTTTTGTTTTTCAATTACAAAAGGGTTTTAAATAAAACAGGGAGTCCAGTGCTCCCAGCCTCCCAGCCAGCCTCCTGGGCCCCTTCCCCTCCTTCTGTGGCCGTGAGTGCTCCCCCTGCGCCTGGACGCGTGCTCGCTGGGGGCCGTCTCCAGCGCTGGCCCCACGGGGCAGTACGTGGACGTCTGTCCACGCTGGTAACGACCACACACTCCCCCGCTGGGTCGTGTGCAGACGGAGCTGCGGAGCCTCGGGGCCCCGGGCGTGGTCTCCACAGCTTCCCGGGGACGAGTCTGGGGGCAGTGAGTTGGCTCACACTTGTGTGGAAACGGCTTCTGCCGCCCACGCGAAGCCCCCCTGGCCGGGCTCCCTGCTCTCAGCCGATTCCCACGGAAGCGGTTCTAACCCTCACAGGACGAGGAGAGCCACGTGGGCAGACTCGCTGCGGCTCCTGTGCACCCGCAGGCTGAAGGCCACGCTGTGCTTGCTCTTCCCAAGGGAAGTGCACACGGACGGCCCAGGAGCGGGCTCTGGGCCGGCCTTGCCGGGGTCTGCGCCTGGTGCTGTTTTAGGAACGTGGTGCGTGTCCAGCGCTGCGCCAGTCCCCACCCACCGAGAGCCCAGCCGTCCTGGGGCGGAGAGTGGGCGCAGGGAGGGAGGGCTGCCCCCGGGGCGGAGAGTGGGCGCAAGGGACAGCGGGGGGGGGGGTGCGGGGGAGCTGCCCCCGTGGGGTCGCACTTCCCCGTCACGTTGCGGCAGCCGGAATACAGCTGTGTGGTTCGTGCGTCCATTTCCCGGTAAATTTTGTCTAAGCTGAGCAATGGCTGAAGGACCCGCGGATCATTTAGGCAGATCTCTCCTGGGCACTGGAATATCCCTAGTTTTTAATATCGCGTTTCGAATATCTTAACACGCAGGCCCCATAGGACGGGTACATAGCACCTAAGAGGGTCGGGTGCAGCGCTCTGTGGAGACGGGGGCAGAGCCCCTCCTGATGAGGCCGTGGCCGTGGCCCCGTGGCCGCATGAGCCCAGCGACACCGCTGACCCCCTCGGGCTTCTCCCTTCGTCTTTCATACTTTGTGCTTGGAATTCAAGCATTTAGCATAAACTTTTCCCTCTGACGTCAACGAGGACAGGTCACGGCGTTTGTTTCTAAAGAGAGAAAAGGCGCCCGTTTCCCCAGGTGGCAGCACAGCTTTCCCCGCTCTAGAAGCGCTGTCCTCCGCCCGCTGACCTTCAGCGCAAGCCTCGGGCCGCCGCGCAAGGACGGGCAGCGTCCGCCACCTGTGCTCTTCCCTCTCACCGACGGCTCCACGGTCACATCGGTCAGGTAACGTAGTGACAGGCGCCAGTGTAAAGAAGGCAATGGAAACCAAAACACAAAAATCAGGTCTTCCCGAACCCCCGCCGTCCCCGGCGCGCCTCGGCCTCGGCGGGAGCGTTTGCTTCTGTGACAAAACGAAGATTGGTTGGGACTCTTTCTACTTGGTCCGGGAGAACATGCTGCGCCAGGCAGCCGTCCCGGGGCCGCAGGTGCTGACCGAGGGACCTCGTGCGGCTGTGCGTGTGGCCCTCCGTCCTCCCGCAGGTCCGCACTCATCAGGGGGGCGTGTTTCCGCCGCTCGCTTTCATAACCGTCGTCCACGTGCACTTCCCACCCTCCATCGCTGGCGGTGAGAGAACCCCGAGTAAGGCGTGGCGTCTCTGACACTTAACGGAGCTAAACCTGTGGCCCCCGGGCTCCAGGCGCCTCCACGTGGCTCTGGCAGGTCGCCTGCCGCAGCTGGAACCCCCGAGGCACCGGACGAGCCAGTGCTGCCCCACCGGAGGGGCCCCAGCTCTGCGGCCCGCGTCCCCAAGGACCCATGACCAGCCTGCACGCGCCATCACCCCGGCGTTCGGAGGCGGGCATCGAGGGGTGGACGCGGGCTTGTTGAATGTGGCGAAACAGAGTAGTTTCAATAAGTGGGATTATTTCCTTAGCGATCCTGGAAGCTGGGCCTCGCTGTTGACACTAAACACTAACCGTCTCCGGCTATGGCTCTGCCTGAGCCAGAGGCACCACGGGCTGTGACCATCCGCTTTCCACACGCGAGCCCTTCTCTCTGAGCAGCCGCTGGACGGCACAGCTTCCCTTCACTGCCACTTTCCAGTGTCAGACTCCCCCCTCCATAAGCAGCAGTCCCCAGAAGGGAGCCAGGAGAGAGGACGAGGCTGAGTTCTGGAACCATCCTGATTTCAGGGCCGCACGGCCGCCCGAGCACATGGTAGCTCCCCCCACGCAGCACAGCAGCTGAGGGTCAGGAAGACCGCTGTCCCTCGTAAAAGGACACAACTATGGAACTACGAACTAGGGGTTTGATGACCCTTCTTGTTACTCGTGTCTTTGGTGGTGTCCATGACGGCGTCACTACACTCGCCTACAGCAACGGCGTGTCCCCAGGAATGGGGCCGCCCCGACTGCCCCTTGGGTGTGGCGTCCAGGCTGCGGTCAGTGGCTGGTGTTCACGGGACGTACTGTGTTGGGTTCATTAGGTAATGGTCAGTGTCCCCAGGACTGCGGTAGAGTCACAGGATCTGGAAGGGAATTGAAGAGAGTCTTGCTTTCTCCAATTTTTTTAATGTTTATTTATTTTTGAAAAAGAGAGACAGCAGGGGAGGGTCAGAGAGAGAGGAAGACACAGAATCTGAAGACAGCTCCAGGCTCTGAGCGGTCAGCACAGAGCCTGACACGGGGTCGAACCCACGAACCATGAGATCATGATCTGAGCCGAAGTCGGACGCTCGACTGACTGAGCCCCCGGGCGCCCCATCCCCATAAGAGAGTCCCCCTTCTTCTAAAGAAAAGCTGATCCCCGCCATGGTCACCGTCCTTTCTGCTCGTGCACGCTTATAGTTCACAGAGTGTATTTCACGTCCTGACCCGCTCAGCCCTCAGCCCCACCTTCTGAAGGACGGACTGAGTCTCAGTTTATGTAGCAGTAAATCAAAGGTCGGTGGGATTAGGTGGTTTGCCCAGAAGTAGAGCGGAGAAGCCGCTGTGTGAGGACCAATCCTCGCTGGTTATTACATTGTGAAGAAGTCTTTCAAAATCAAGTCCAGTGCCGGCTCCATTTTACTGCCTCCCAGTTCGGCAAAAGCTCCTTTAGGCTTTCCTGAAGGCTCTGTGGACGCCAGCCAAAGTCATCTCCTGAAGACACGAAGTGCTCTGTGATTATTAGCAAAACCCCATTATGTTCCAGCGCGTCCCAGATGCTCTGTATTTCTAGAAATCACTTCCCAACCTCACTGCATTGACAATTCGATCAGAAAACACTGCAGAAAATATTTAAGCCATCTTGACAAACTGTGGGCATGTCTCCAAGCAATAACATTCTCGTCCCAGAGGTTTGGGATTCTGTGTAAAATTACCCCATTAAATGTGGAGGCCAGTTGGTGTGACACAGGGACACTGTTTGAAAAGTCATCCGGTGGCACATCATCCTTGTGACCCAGAAAGTGTCTGTAATCTTCCTGTCCGTGCTCTAATAGTGTGAGCTAGAGGAGAGAAACGTAAGATGGCAGCTGGACTCGTGAGACGAGGATTAAACAGGAGAACCTCTGATGGGTCAAGATCTCCTGAAATCGGTGTCCTTCTCACTGGGCAGAAAACGCACAAGAAATGCTGGCACGTGGTCGCTGCTGTAATTGCTAAGCACGTGGCCCGAGGCCAGTGTCCGCCTGCGTGTGCGGTTATAACTCGCGGGACCCACGTTCTCCAGCCTGCGCGCCCTCTCCCACAGACGGTTTGATCTGGGTCCCTGGAAAGTACCAGAATTCAAGAAGGTTCAGACAGCTCCCCCTCAGGATTCATCTAAATTCAGCTTGAGTAAAATCCCCCTGATGGAGTTCAAGGATATGGAAATGCAAGGCCAAGTTCTTCCGGCCAAGAACCCTTTCAGAACCTCCCCCTCCGGCACCCACAGACACTAAGGGCGCAGTGAGCAGCTCTGACAGACCAAAGCCATGCCTCCAAACCTTCCTTACGAACCGGCTGTGGCTATCGCAATTAATTTCTCTAAGCTCTTCGGAAAGAATCCACTAACACTGAGCACCGACTCCACACAGTGGGTCCCACCTGCACGTGTCTGGCTCCCTTCTAGTACTGCTAACTAGTACTGTTAACTAGTACTAACAAGTATTACTATTACTCTTGACGAGTACTTTGTGTGTCCCAGGGCTTCTTTCTCAAAGCTTCGATCCCAAGGGACTCCCAAGGGCCCGGAACACGGACTGTGTAAGGTGATGCATGTGAGGCGGGTCCCTAACCAGCAGCTGCTCACGGCTCCTGGATGGCAGGTTCTAGAAACTCCCCCATCACACCAGTAACGGCGTGCATGACGTCCCAAGCATGGGGATTCTCACACAATGACAAAGACAGACTCGGGGAGACGTCACGGGGTTCAGACTCAGAAGGAAGAAGGGGCTCAGGGAGAATGGCTTTCTGAGCGCCCGCTGTGCCTGCAGGCTCCCCGGCTGCCAGCACGGCGCGGTGGCCACAGTGCCCACCCGGCACGGCTTGTAGACGTGCTGGAGGGATGGCCCAGAAAGAGAGAGGGCGGGGAGGAAACATACAACGAACCATTCCCAAGTCCTCATGTTGCCTTTCAGAACCATTCTCCGAGCTTCCAGAAGACTCTACCGCATTCTTTTGGGATGCTGTCATTGATGTGAAATGTTTGTGTGCAACACAAGTTACTTCTGGACGCTTCCAGGTTATGAGCAATCATCCAGCAAATACAGACCACATGCCAGAGCACATGCCGAGTGAAGGAGACGTGGCCCCCATTTTCAAAAATATTGATCTCATGAGAGGAAGAAGGTCCGGCCCCCCCGCCCCCACCCCCACGCTGTAGCACGGAGCAGAATGTGCTTAATGTCATAGGACATGGCTTTTAAAATAGTGTGTGATGAAGAGGGCGGAGCTGTAGGAAAGGAGGATCGGAGGCTGGCAGTAGGCACATCCCAGGCTCCCACAGGAGGACGTAGCGTTTGCACTGACCGTAAAGTCTGGATAGATTCACTCCCGAGAACTCGGCGTGAACAAAGTGTAGAGAGTGATGGCCATATGGGGCGGGCGTCAGACACGAGGAGACAGTCTCGTTGGGACAGAAAGGGGCAGGTCAGTAAAATGACGTTGAGACAAAGGACAGTGCACGTCTGGGCTCCTTTGGTGATTTTGAAGTGGCTGGTATCTGGGCCACAAGTGCTGATCCAGGTGTTCTGTGGAGGCGAAGGTCAGGGTGTGGGCAGGAGGCTGCAGCAGTGAGCCAAGACAAAACGGCGGCGTCCCGGCGGGCAGGCCCGAGACTGCTGGGGCTTCGGGCGTCAGACTAAGGGTTTCACGAATCTAGGCCTTGGCGTCCTCAAATTTAAGATGAAATCTCATCTCCACTTTTCAATTCAGGCAAGAATGTCCTATAAAAAAAAATGTCCAAAGCTGAGCTTTGGTGATCAGTAGGGGGAAAAGGCAGCCAATGCACATGTCAAGAAGGGCAGGGCTCACAGAAGCCTTATGGTTAGCTCTAGGTGGGGAGTTATTAGTGGCTTTTGTTTTCATTCTTCTGACCTTCAGCCTCTTTCTTTTCTATGATGCAGCATGTGTAATAAAAACGTACAGTCTCTCTCTCTCTCACACACAAATACACGCACAAATAAAACAAAAGTCTTCGAATGTCAGTTTTTAAATCAGCTCCAGCTACACGTTCACTCTGGGGGAAAGAACATGAGTAGTGTTCCAATTACATGTTAATCTCCCCGGTTATTCCCAAGGGCAGCCGCGTCTGAGGAGTCGCCGTCCTGTCCTCGTGCATGCGTCCCGCACCCTTGAGAGACAGGACCTCACAGGCCGTTTGTTTTTGCTGTGGTTTAAAACGCATTATTTTACAGACAACATGGAAATATCCTTTCCTGTCACAGGTGAATAGCATCTTGTCCCCAAACATGTAAGAGGAAAGTCTCCCGAACCGGGCGAGGGGAAATTATATCAGTTTAATATCACGGACATGGTTGAGGTGAACATGAGCACGGACACGGCTGGGGGGCGGGGGCGGGGATGACATCCGCACCTGTTTCACAGTTTCTGATCTTGAGGAAAGTCGGAAACACTGTAACCATGCACTCGAGCCAGAACTACCCCTCCTCCCTCCGCCCTGCACACACCACACTTTAGCTAGATAAGTATTTCACAAAACTTAAATTTTGTATCATGCTGAAATGTCCTTATTAGGATAACTTTGGCACAAAAATATCCATTCAACATTCCATGATTGTCTCCAAAAAAAGCAGGTGCAGTTGACGTTTTCTGAATTGGGCCACTTAAATTCGCTTCTTCCCTGTGCCAGGAACCCGGAGGGCCGAGTGGGGTCAGGCGTCAGGCACTGGTGAGGAGGGCCGAGTGGGGGTCCGGCACCAGGAACCCGGAGGGCCGAGTGGGGTCAGGCGTCAGGCACTGGTGAGGAGGGCCGAGTGGGGGTCCGGCGCCAGGAACCCGGAGGGCCGAGTGGGGGTCCCGGCACCAGGAACCCATGAGGAGGGCTGAGTGGGGGTCCGGCGCCAGGAACCCAGTGGGCCGAGTGGGGTCAGGCGTCAGGCACTGGTGAGGAGGGCTGAGTGGGGGTCCCGGCGCCAGGAACCCGGAGGGCCGAGTGGGGGTCCCGGCGCCAGGAACCCGTGAGGAGGGCCTGCCTTGGCGGGCCGAGAGTGTGTCTCGGAGAAAGCAGTCTCCGCTGTGTGGCTCCTGTGGTTCTCGTCATCTGCACAAAAGGCCGTCATCTGGTTCCCACAGTGGCTTCAGCAGGGGCCACGGAAGATATGTGGCCGTCATAGCCCAGGTCCCGGCTTCTGGTCACAGCCCATCGCTGGCCCTCCTGGGCCAGGCAGACTCTGAGGGTGATGCCTGCCCCCCACAGCACCCGCCCAGGCACGCACTGGCTTTCCATGGTGTGCAGACCGACGTGCACAGTAGGTGTTTGTTGAGTGGCTAACAGAATGAGCCAAGTCAGTACTGGTCCAACCTGTGACGGGAGGAACGAGGACCCAGCAAGACCGATGTCAGTTCCCTTCCTTCTCCCAGGAGCCTTCGAGCTCAGAGCAGCTGGCCGGGAGGAGACGCGGACAGGCCTGTCCTGGTCCCTGTGGGGGCTCACTTGGGGTGACAGGACAGTGGGGGCTGGTAGGGGGCCACGTGCCAATCCTTGGTGAGATGTTGGGGTGCCTGACCACTTGGGACCTGGGCCCGCGTGCGTGGGTTTTGTTTCTGGGAACAACTGAAGACCTGTGTCCACACACAGCACACTGCAGAGCCACACACGACACCTTCCAGGAGTGACACTTTCCTTCAGGCACAACAGAGCAACTGGAGTTTGGTTGTTGGAAATGTTTTTCCTCAAAATCATGGTCGTTTCGCTGCTACATAGATTGGTGATTCTGGCCCACGTGGTTGTCTTTGTGGGAGGGAGTGTTCCGGAAGCATTTCCTCATCCACGTCTAGTGATCGCTGCCAACAGACAGGTGTCCAGAAAAATTAAAGAGCCAAGCAACTAAGGGTCAGGATGTCTGGCTCAGTCGTGTTCGGTTCCATGTTTTAACCACTATGAGCTCTGTGACCTGCACCCACCCCCACCCCAACCCCCCCCCCCTGCCAGATCCAGAAAAGCAGGCCAGTTCCGAGGAAAATGGCTTCTGCCTGGACACACTGTCTACACCAGCTTTTGGTCAGCTGACCAGGTCTGGTCTATGCATGCACTTCCTTTCCCCCCGTCAGCTCATAGTAGCGGACAGGGCCCACATCGTGATCCGAGCGGCCTTGGTTCCCAGGCTCTGAACCTGGAGTGAACACGTCGGGAGCGCCTGGGAACCCCCCAGAAGAACACGGGCAGGGCTGTGGCCACGTCGTGTGCGCCGGGCAGGGGTGCGTCCTTCCTGGATCCGCTAGGCTTTGCCGCTGGCACTGCAGGGGAAGCGTGGGCCCCTCGAGTGTCGCGATGCTTCCGTGGGCAGAGGCCCTGACCCTGAGTTTCCGTTTCAGGCCTACATGGAGGACCACCTGAGGAACAAGAACCGGCTGGACAAGGAGTGGGAGGCGCTGTGCGCCTACCAGGCGGAGCCCAACAGCTCGCTCGTGGCCCAGAGGGAGGAGAACGCACCCAAGAACCGCTCCCCGGCGGTGCTGACCTGTACGTAGCCGCGGCCGGGGCCCTGGGGGGCGGCCCTCAGCGCCGGTGGGGGGGGGCCCGGGCTGCACCCTGCTCTCCCCTCGTTTCCCTGGGGTCCCCGTCCCCGGTGCTCGGCCGCGAGCACACCACCCCGGGGGCCCTCCCCAGCCGGAGAAGGGAGCCGGC
Source organism: Suricata suricatta (assembly GCF_006229205.1). NCBI lineage: Eukaryota > Metazoa > Chordata > Mammalia > Carnivora > Herpestidae > Suricata > Suricata suricatta. The sequence goes on from NC_043701.1 coordinate 1,159,267, forward strand.
GCCTTCCTCTGTGGCCCGGGGGACGGTCCCGGGCTGGGGAACGGCTGCACCCCGCTGGTAGCCGTCACTGCGTCACTTGAGACCCGTTTCTCAGCCACTGCGAACCTCCTCCTCGCCTGTAATCGGGGTCACACTGTCTGCCTCACAATCGCCAAGCCCTGAGGACGGTTAGCGTCGCGCCTGCCACACGGGCACGTGAGCCTCACACTCAGGTCCACCAGCATTGCCGGGGGCCCACTCTGGCCGGACTCCCCGCCAGAAACAGCGACACCCAAGACCCCAGTTCCGCACAGCGCCTTGCGCCGAGTAGGGGACACGGTTACGTTAGGGGTTGGATGTGGTAACAGTGACCCACGGAGGAAAGGCCACAGAGGACGGGAGCAGACAGGCCACCTGGCATGCCCTTTTCCAGCCGCTGGGGCCCCCTTTCTTGGGCTACTTAACTGGTGCACCAACTGCCTGTGTTCTAGCATGTTCCACACCAGGTTTGCACTCTGATTAACATATGAACCCACCTGCAGAGAGGAAAGAGGAGAGGGATCGGAAGGGAGTTTATGCCCAAAGCGCCCGACACAAAGGGCACTCGCGGAATGCTGACCCGTGGGCGGCAAGCGTGCGTGCGGAGGGTTACTGTCTGAGTCTCTGCAGACAAGGGGAGCTCGCACGCACGTCAAACACAATGAAATGTTGTCGGCTGACGTGTTTGAGGGCACGGCAAAGCCACACTCTCAGCAAAATCGGCGTCCACAGTGGGGGCGGCTCCCCACCCCCGTGGCCCAGACCCGGGACCCAGCCCGTTGGAGCCAGTGCCGCAGCCTGGTGCGGGGGCCACGGCCGCCTCCTGCCGCTGCCCCTCGCCTGGCCCGTCAGACGCCACAGCAGATGTTCCGATGTAAGCGGCAGTGATCTGACCTGACTTTACGGGTCAAAAAGGTTAAAAGCTGGCGTCTTGTGTTGCCTTAGACACTGACGTGGGCATCACAGATCCTTGAAATCTGAATGCGGTTGTGGGTGTGAGGTTTTCTAACAGGTCAGTGAGGGCTCAGGCTAGGTCCTCTGTCTCCATGAGGTCTGAGGAGTTTTTCCCTGAAGGGCTTTAAAAATAGGAGCTGTTGTCATCTATGTATCTATGTATTTTATATTTACAAGAAATGCAAAAAAAAAAAAAACAGCAATCGACTGACATATTTATTAGGTACCTGCTGTGTGCAGGGCTGCTGACAGGTGCCAGCGCTGACCGGCGCTGGGCGCAGGGCCGAGACGGGGAGCCCCAGAGTTCCGCCTGCACCGGGAACACTGAGCTGTCCGGGGCAGGCAGACACCTGCAAGCTCAGACCGTGTCCCTGGGTCTGCTCGCTGACGGCTAGCAGGTCCCTTCGGGTAAATATTAAATCTAAGCGTCTTCCCCCAGGACCCCTCCCACAGAGAAAGCCAGGCCGCGGCAGGTGCCTCCCGCCCCGGTGTCCCTGTGCCCACAGGCCAGGACCTTAGTGGCAGTGGCGTTTCCTATCCCAAGACCCTTCTTGGATCGGGGCGCTGGGGCGCAGTGGCCAGTACCCCGTCCCAGCATCCTGGCCCGGCGCTCTGGGCTGTCTGGGGTTGTGAAGGGGCAGCTGTGCTGGGCGCGGACGGCGGGGCAGGGCAAGCACACGGACACAGGAGCACTTCCGCAGATGAGCCCAGGGACCCCGCCGCCCACCATTGGGCCTCCTACACCTGCAGACGGAACCCTCAGCAGCGGATTTCTGCCTTCTTCCCTCCCTGAGCAGGACGCGGACTGCACGGCTTAAACTCTTCTTGGTCCTGCCAGACTCCACCGGAGACAACCTCCCTCCTGCCTTGATGGGCACGCACAGCCTGTGGACCCGCCGGGTGTCCAGGAGGGTGGCGGTGCTGTCGCCCGTGAGCAGGACACACCCTCCCCGGCGAGCCGAGCTCCGGGCCTGCGGCAGCGGGTGGCAGCCTGACCCGGCGTCCCTGCGTCATCTGCTCGGCCCCACGCTGCCTGGTTGGACAGGTTCCTGGGCGCACCTGGTGGGTCCCCACGGCCGGGGCCTCCTGTCCCCACAGACGCTCCTCCACCGGGAGACGGGACCCCTGACTCCACAGTACGCACCAGTCCGAGCCCGTGGTGGCTGCCCAGCGTGTCATCTCCTGCCCCGGGCACAGCCCACCCCCTCCCTGCGCCTTCCGCCCTCCTGCGCACCCCTACTTGTCTGGGACCGCCGGGGGGCCGCCCTGCTCCCGCACTGGGGCTTTTCCCTGCGGCCACCGCGGCCTGTGGGAAAGTGGCTGCGGTGTCCACCTTTCCTTCTCTGCCAGCCTGGAGCTTCCGGCTACTTCCACACCATCGTCCAGAGGACGGCTTAGGAGCAGGTGAGCCGGCGCAGTACGTGTGAGGGCATCGCTCAAGTGTAAAGAGTTTACTACACTTCCTAAATGTATTTGTAGGGGAGAATTATGCAGTATTCTGCTCATTTTCTTTTTAAATTAAGGGCAGGACGGTGACGCTGTTTTGGCGTACCATCTTAAAAAAGTTTTTTGATTCTGTGTCACAAAAACCAGGGAGAGATTAGGTAGAGATAAAGAACCTTGAGAGGCGAAACCAGAGAGAAGAGCCCGGACCTGGATGCGCAGAGACAGAGAGAAAGACACTTAACGGAACCTTCTCACAGCCCGGCTTCTGGGGCTTTGTTGTGAAAGAGGCCACACCGGGTGGCAGCTCTGGGCACCCCTGCCCTGCCTCGCAGACCTGGCCAGGTAGGGGTGATGGCTGACCTTGTTGGGCTGTCCCCCAAGGTCGGGGCACCCAGGTGGCACCAGACCCGGCCGGGTGTGAACACCAGTGACTGCAGAGCACAGGAACCGCCCCCCCCCGCAGGAATCACCCCTGCACCGGTCACTGCTGAGCACAGGAACCCACCCCCTGCATGGAGTCACCCCTGCACTGGCCACTGCCGAGCACAGGAACCCCCCCCTGCACAGAGTCACCCCTGCACCTGCCCAATGAGGGCACTGGGGCTCAAATCCTCTGCTGACAGGACTCTGCCCACACACGCTTGTGCACTAATTGACCTTTTCTGTGTCGGAAAAATGCACTCAAATTTCAAACATCCACAGAAAAGAATATTTGAAATACACACAGGACTGCAGGACTTTGGAGAGGCATCACTGTCCTTAAAACACAAAGAAAATTTCTTTCCAAACAAATCTTTGGTTTATTTTTTTAATGTTTTATTTATTTTTGAGAGAGACAGCATGAGCAGGGGACGGACAGAGAGAAAGAGGGAGACACAGAATCCGAAGCAGGCTCTAGGCTCCAAGCTGTCAGCACAGAGCCTGACACAGGGCTCGAACCCACGAACCATGAGATCATGACCTGAGCCGAAGCCGGATGCTTAACCGACTGAGCCACCCAGGCGCCAGAAATCTTTGCTTTGAATTTGTTTTTCTGAACCCTAAGCAGACTTGGCATAGAGGAATATTCTGGGCTGGGCACTTGACAGCGACCCAGACCTGCCCCGGCCTGCCCGTGAGCGTCCGTAGGCCGCCTGAGTCTGGGAAGCAAGCACGGTTTCTCCGCCTCTCATGGAGGAGGTTCCCCGCGCACATGGCTCCGCCACGATGCCGGACCTCCGGATAAGTGCCTGACGCGGCCGCCGTTTTCGGCCTCGGAGCCATCTGAGTCTCTGCCTCCGGTTCGGGGAGGCCTGGGGCTTGCTGGGGTCCAGGGACCCCGTCGCACGCTGCGGGCTTCCTCGTGGCTGCACCGCACAGAAGCCGTCCCAGCAGCCGCGCCGCCGGAGACTGGCCGGGAGGTTGTGTCTCAGGAAGTCGGGAGGAGGCACGTCCTCGGGGCGCCTACCAGTGGCATCCTCGCGCGGTCATGCGCAGACCCGCCACCAGCTCCTCGGGGTTCCGAGTGCATGGACTGTCGGCACCGTTTAACCGTCAGAGCTGATTTTCTATTCCCTTTACCCCTTTCCGTGAAGCTGGGCCACAGACTCGGGACACCTCCCACGCCGAGACTGTGTCCGCCCCTCAGCATTCCCTTCCCGTGGCTGCTCACAGACCCTTGACGCGGTGGAGGGCCTGAGGACGCCGGCCCCTCCGGACCAGCTCTAGTCTTGTGCAGAGGGATCGTGGTGGCCCTTTGGAGGGCGTGGACGCGCCCTCATCTGGCCCTGGGCCCGGCCCCTCCCCGCCCTGGGCACGCCCCACCCCGCCCTGGGCACGCCCCCTCCTGTCCCTGGGCACGCCCCTCCCGCCCTGGGCTCGCACCCCGCCCTGGGCTCGCACCCCGCCCTGGGCACTCTTCTATCTGCTGTAATTTCACATTCCCCGTGCGGCGGGCACGCCACAAGCCACAGGGTTCGCTCGTCTTGAGGTCGCCATCCGCTGCGGTCCGGGGCCTCTTCTGTCCCCCAGGACCCCAGTCCCCGCGCCCTCAGAGGTGCCAGAGAGGCGCTTTGCTTCGTCCTCGTTCACAGTCGAGAAGATGTTGATGCCTGTTCAACGTAGCACCTCCGTCTGTTGGCTTCCTACCACCTGTATTTTTTATAAACGTGACTTCCGTGTCCTCGAGTCAGCCACAGGGTCAGTAGGGGCCCTGCCCTCCCAAGGCCTCCCGCACACTGGCCCGGGGCTGGGAGGGGACTCGGCGGCTGCTCGGCAGCTGAGGCTTCGCCCACAGCCCTGCTGCACAGCCCGGGGGGCGAGGGGGGCCGCCCTCGCCCCGGTCATGTCCAGAAGCTCTTCCAGCGCCTGTGCGCCAGCCCCGGGGGCAGAGGCCGCACGCAACACGTCTCTGTCACCCTGACCGGCTAAGGTGAAGCAGTTAGGCTCAGGCCTCCCCTGGACCCTATGGAGGACAGGCCAGCGGGAAAGTCCGACAGCGGCGTTCCGGTGGGGCCAGCCCTGGGGCCCCTTGTGGAGAAGAAATGGGACCAGCTGGCATGTTCCTGCACACGTTTTACTGCAAGAGTTTAAAAAAAAAAAGAAAAAACACCCAGGCGGAAATGGTAGCCTGACGGTGGCCTGCACCCCACACCCACGCTCAACAACTCACGAGGTGCCCAGCGGGTGCGCTCCACTGCACGCTCCATTTCAAAGTGAGTTTCAGGCACCGTGAGGTAACTGCTTTAGCCGGTGACTCCTGAGAGGACATTCTCCGCCTTCCCCCGGCTGCACTGTCCCGACTCAGGAAACACAGTGACCCCCAATGTCAGCTGACCCCGGTCCACGCTTGCTCACCACGAAGCTTCACTAAGGTTCACACCCGCACTTGGGATTTGACGTCTCCCTGCTCTTCTGAACTTTAATACGACCTCCTTTTGTTTTCTGACCTGACTCGTCCCTGATGACGCTGCCCTCCTGCCGACCACAGTCCCATTCCGGAGCCTCACGCGGTACGCAGTCAGCGGCCTGACCATCCTGCTGGGTCGGCGGCAAGCTGGCCTGCCGGCGTGCAGAGCTGCCGTTCCCCCCGTTCTGGTCACGCGGCCAAGGCACAGAGGTCAAGAGCGCCGGTGCCAGGCTCCGCGTCTCCCCCCAGCTCCAGTGGACGGGAGCCGCGTGCTTCTGTGGCCTCACGCGGGAGACTGGCCACAGGCTGCCCTCGCCCACCTGGCGGGCGCCCAGAACCCCGACGGTGAGCAGTGTCCGCCCACCATCTGTCCACCCCCCAGGTGCCTCCTCTCTGCCCTTCCTGGTCTGAAAAAGCATCTCCGACAGAGGTGGCCTAGGCGGGCTCGTGGCTGGATGCGTTTCCTCTACGTGACCCGTTCCCACGGTTCACCTGCACAGACGGAGGCCCGTCTCATGCTGATCAAAAGATGCAGCTATTAGACTTCTCTGGTTTAAACAGCGCAGCTGTCAGACTCCTCTGCCCCCGTGCGTATTCCCTCACCCGCAGGACATCAGCCTGCCGGACGCATGTCCCATGAGGCTTGCGTCCTCGCTTGTCCCCATCCTTGGTTTAAGTCCCCTCTCCTCTTCCCAGCATGGTCCCTACGTCGTGAAGCCCATTGCGGTGGCTGCTGTGTCTCCTCCTCACTTGGGACGTGGGCAGGTGCCTGCGTCTCCCTGGCCGGGTTCCCTTCTAGAGTCTCGGGAACAAAGTTCCTGACACATTCAGGGTCCAACCACTGTTTTCTTTCTCGGTAGCTAAACACGTTAAGATAATCTGGCCACTTGTCTCTCACGGTTACCATCAGCTCGGCCATTTTTTCCTTATTAGAATTCAGTTCAGGTGAGAACCTTGGTGCTGGTGTGGACGTCCAGGACGTCGGTTTTAGCAGGAAATTGGGATTTAAAGGTGCACTTCCCTTCCTCACCATCCTCTCTCCTCCCCTTCTTACCTCTTCCCTGTGACCCCCGCGTCCCCACTTGCCTGGAGGGCCCTCTACGTCCAGTGAGGTTTCCGAAACACTTCCTGTTGTCCGAGAGGCTGACCTCACCTGCGTGGTGCCTTCTGCGCTGGGTTAGGAGAGAGCCGCCCACCCGGCCGCAAGGTCCTCAACCCGCGGCAGGAACCTGGAGGCCACCGCGCACCCACGTGGCCGGAGGGTCCCTAACCCGCGGCAGGAACCTGGGGTTGCAGAGCCCACTTGCTCCCGAGAGAAGCCAAGGCTCTGACGGATTGTATCTCTCACTTTGCTGAGTGTGGCAGCAGAGTAATGGCCCCAAGATGCCCGCATCCCAGCCCTCGGCACCTGTCAACGTGTCACCCCCGTGGCGGGGGTTTACGTGGGAGATGGAAGGAGGTTTTGCTGATCAGCTGACGTTGACACAGGGTGGTTCTCCAGAACTGTGGAGCAGGGGCGTGTGGAGGAGGGCGCTGTGGGGGGAGGGATGGAGGAGGGGGGTGTGGGGAAGGGGAGGGGGGTCACGGGGGGCGGGAAGAGGGAGCGTGGGAAGAGGGAGGAGCTGGGGGGACACACGTGGGTCAGAGCAGGGCACATGGGGGAGGGTCATGAGGGGGCAGGGGAGCGTGGGGGAGGAGGTGTAGGGTAGGAGGTGCGTAGAAGATGGTGGTGAGGGTGTGGGGGGCCAACTGGGGGAGGGAGGAAGGGGTCTCCTGAGGGAGAGAGAAGTGGGGGTCACGTGGAGAAGGGAGGAGGGATGTGGAGGAGAGGGAGAGGGAGAAAGGGGTGCAGGACGTGTCGGGGAGGGAGGAAGGGGAGGAGGTGCCGTCTGCCCCCTGCCCGCCTTGCTCAGGGTCACACCCCTTCTCCCATGGAAAGGGCTTGTTCTGGGGGCCACTGGGTGCTCCTCCCCACCGCCCGTTTGCTCTAAGTCTGTCACCTTCCCGAGCGAGTATCCTGCCGGGCTCTCACTTTTCCGAAGCTTCCTAAGGCCTGTGGTAGTGATGTTGTCTCGGGTGGCATTACAGAGGGCCAGGGTCACTGTGACTGCCTGGGTCCCCTTCAGCAGTCACTGGAAGACTTGAAGAGCAAGACGGACTCCAGTTTGCCTGTCGGCACACATGCGGGGGGTGGTTCTCTGGGGGCAGCCGTGTTCTCACCGGAACCCGGCGTTACCTGCCGTGCTGGAGTGTGTGTGATTGTGTCCCGGAGCAGGCGCTGGGCCCGGGAGGGCAGGCGAGCCCGGGCGGCACGGAGCCCGTGTGCAGGTGTGGGTCCCCCGTTTGTTCCCAGGCCTGGAGCCGGGGCGTCGGAGCCGCGGGCGCGGGCAGGGCTGGCTCCGTCCAGGCTCTCTGCTGGGCGTGCCCGCTGCCAGTGCTCTCGCTGCCCGCACATTCTCTTTCTTCTCCGTCTGCCTGTGTCCAAAGACCCCCTTCCTCGAGGACACCAGACATCTTCCCCGGGGGCGTCTGTGGGACTGGCGGTCGGGATGCTAAGGTATCTTGTGTTGTGGAGATCAGGGATACTCAGGTCAGCTCTTAGCCCCACCTACCCCCAGACCGCCGCAGTGGGCAAGGCTGGCAGTGGGCGAGGCCGGCACGGGGCACTGCCCCCAGCACGGGTGTCCCACTGTGGTCCGGGCCCTTGTGACCGGCTGCACTGTCATTCACTCACAGAGCTGGCTGGTGAAACTAGACCAGCCCCCTGACCAGACACCGCCGGCCACCGGGGGACTGGAGACCTGCTCCCGAGTCCGGGGCAGGAAGCTGACCGGAGCCTTTGTGGCCCACGACGGGCGGGGCACCAGGCCGGGCCGCATTCTCTCACCACCTCTGGGCGCAGGAGGGTGAGTCAGGGCCTGCCCCCCTCACTCCTGAACGCACTGTGTGCTCATCCGAGGAGCCGCAGAACCCCGTTGGTTTCTGTCTTGGGTGTTTGGCGATATTTATAGGTTGAGCTAAGAGTGTCCAGTAAGCTTAACCAAGAGCAGAACGTCTGCTGACCCGCTGAGGAAGGACGCCCGTGGACAGAAGCGTGAGCCAGCCCCTCCAGAGAGGACTCGCCCTTCAGAGCCAGTACGTTTCATCGCCACGCTGTGGTCCTCCGGTTCCCAGATCGGCAAAGAAACACACTATTGAAACAAACGTAGTATGGAAATGTATTGCTTCCCTCAGCTCTGAGGAGTCCAAACAGGAAGGACACCCACGTGTAAGTGGCTGCAGTCGTTGGACCGGCTCTAAAGCTGGCGGACAGGTGGCCGCCAAGGGCTTCGGCCGCGTGCACCAAACCACGTGTGGACCCGAGAAACCAGTGCGGGTGCTGGTGGCTGCTGACACCGTTGAGCTCCTCCAGGTGCACGGTCTCCGTTCAAGTCTCCGAGCGCCCACCCTCCCGCACAGAACGCCGGTGGGTCACCCCACACTCCCCGCATTCCCACTAGCCACACATCAAAGTAAAGGAAACGGTGTGGCGGAAAGACACAGCGGGAAAGCCCCATGAGGACATTGGCCGGCTGCGTGGGTGACAGAATTCCCTGGTGCGACGCCAGTGTGCACCAGCGACCCCCCCCCCCACACCTGAGCCCTAGGCATTCAACATCAAGGGATTCGTCCGCTCGTGGCGTGAAGATTATTGACTCACATGTATCAGTTCACTTGGCGCGAATGACATAACCAGGGCACCCAGGAAATCACTATCCTGACAGTCACAGGACAGGCTAGAGGCACCGGAAGGCCCCGCACCTGGGAGCAGGTGGACAGATTCCAGATGCTGGCACATGCTGGCACGTGCCCTCCGGGTGTGCCCTGGGCTGTCTTCAAGTGCTCTTTGACCTGCCAGTGATCAAGAAGGCTTTCGAGAACTTGTTTCTTCCGTCCGCATCTATGAAAATCACTGGCGTCTGTTCACTGACAACACAGCGTTCCAGGAGTGTGTTCTGCCTAGTCGACTGACTTTTGATCAGTTCAGTGTTTGTCTCTCTGCGGTCTTGAACCTGTGCCCTTTCCTATGCGCGAGGCATTCCAGCCGGCATGTGGCGTCTGTTACGGCAACCCCGTGAGCTGGTCAGCCTACATTTTGGATGACGAGTCTGACCCTTTCTGAATTTATTTATTTATTTTTATGCTTTATTTTTGAGACAGAGACAGAGCACAAGGGGGGAGGGGCAGAGAGAGGGAGATAAAGAATCTGAAACAGGCTCCAGGCTCTGGGCTGTCAGCACAGAGCCACACGAGGGGCTCGAACCCACCAACTGTGAGATCATGACCTGAGCCAAAGTCAGACGCTTAATCGGTGGAGCCATCCAGGCGCCCCAAGTCTGCCCTTTAAAATATTGAATAATTTAGCCAAGTACCTCCTGGCCAGCAGGGGGCGGGGCCCTGGGCTCTCAGCTGTTGGCTGTGTGGCCTCTGCTCCGCGGCTGGGGCCGTTGTGCCGCATTTGCTCCCAGGGCAGGAGCCCATGCTCACACTGGCCATCCCCCGGAACCACACCCGGTCCACAGAGCCGGGGCCGGGCAGAGGAGGTGTGCTCCTGAGCCCCGCCCTGGCCTCACCTCCAACTTGCTGGTTGACCTTGAGTGACGCTGTAATCCTGTAGGGCCACTCGGCCGCCCTTGGCCTTCCGAAGGATAGAGGCGGCCATTCTCAACTTGACGTCAGCTCATCATCTCCCATTACAGCTCTTTTAAAAAGATGAACAGGAAAAGTGAACCACAGAATAGTTGACATTTGCCCGACCAATATCCCCTGGGCCATCCCACAGCATGACCGCGCCTCCACGGCGCCCTGGCCAGCTGGTCCGTGCAGGGAGGTGCCCACTGTGTCACGGGGAGGTTCAGACGGCCCAGTGACACAAACAAAACCAGTTCAGCACCCACTCTGAAATCACCATGTCGCCGCAAAGTCAGTTACATGATCAGAAGGCAGCACAACTCCGAAGCCCGTGTCCCGGCCTCGGTGGCATCCATAAAGGGGTGGCCCGCGGGAAATGATGCGGCTGGAACAGCGCTTGGCAGAGAGCCTGACAGCAGAGGCCGCCCCACGGCCCGGGCGTGGGCTCAGGTGCTCCGAGCGGTCTGTCCCCCTCGCCCTCCGAGCACCCGGCTCCCCGACGGCACCTTTGTTCCACTGAGACTCCAGAACCCGTCAAGCATAGTCTTCGTTTTCTGACTAGAAAATGCAGCTGGGGGCGTTCCCTGAGCTGCTTGCCCCAGAGCAGGGCAGTGCCAGCCCCCTGGAGGTGAAGGGCACCCAGCAGCCCTCCAGCCCCTGCCTGTCCAGCTGGGTGATGCTTGGTACCTTCACAGCCTGACGTCTGAAGCCAGAGATAGAGGGTCCGGTTCTTCCTCCCTGAAAACCTGAAAGGTTTGCAGACACAAGGAGTCCTCACTGCCACTATCAACAGTGTCTGAAGTTGGCTGTGCTGAAAATATTTCTAATAGGGCAGGGCTCCTGGAAGACCCTCTGGAATCCTCCGGAAGCAGCTAGAAACTCTGCTTTCTTATTACAGAATTGTACGCAGGCTGCAACAACAGACCAGGGACAGCCTTCAGAAAAGGTGTCCGCTTCGGAGCAGCACGTCACTGTCCCCAGCCTGACTCGTCCATGAAGCACCCCACTGTGAAGCCGGACTTTTTGGACTCCATCTGGGGGTAGTGTAACCAAGACTGAGCTCCCTGCACGTGCTGGATGACAGGCTAGGAAGCCAAGAGATGAGGTGTTGGGGGAAGGAAAGCGACTTTACCCAGGAAGCCAGCAGACCAAGATGGCGGACCGCCATCTGGAAAAACAGCCTTTGCCTCGGCACAAATGCGCCTTGATGTTGAGAGAAGGGGAGGCAGGAGGGCTGGAGTCCAAAGGCAACTATGACTGTAGACATCCGGGAGCCAGAAGGGGCCCAAGAGGGACCGTGACCCTCCTTTGTCCTTGGTCCCTTGATCTGTGCAGATAGGAATCCGGTCACCATGGTCCTAGGAATCGTGAGCACAGCGGCGTTATTTCTGGACACACTTCAGTATCTGCCCAGCGGACGTGGCTTTCTGGTCGGGCAGTTAGTACGAGTCTCGGCCGTAAGCAATGTTCCTTCAACAACTAGCACACTCAGCGCGCGGGCCGGACACAGGTGTTCCACGTGCGGGCCGGGCACAGGTGTCCGAGCCGAGGGTCATGGCGACAAAGGAGATGGGAGCACGTGGGGTCCAGCGCACCAGGCTTCCCCGGCGCAGTGGGTTTGCGGTATGTTAGGACGGCAGGGTTGCCCAGGTTTTCTGGTCATTTTTATTTATTTTACTTCCTGCCACTGCCAGTTCTCACTCTCTCAAGAGCAAATTTGTGCAGGAACTCAAAACCCCTGAGCACATGGGATTTCTGTGTCATTATTCACGCCTTAGGGGGACACCTCGGCGGCTCCTGTCACCAGTGCCCTCGGAGCATTTCCGCAGCTCTGGGCGCAGGGAGCATGTGCCTGTGTAAGCATCCCCTGCGTGTCCGTGCTCCTCCTCATCTCCGGGTGTTTCTCGTCTGTCTTATCTCTACTGGAGAAAAGCTATAGGACGGATGGGAGTCCGGGAGACTCACCGAGTCTCCCAAGCCCCACAGTTGTCGTTAAAAGAAATTAAGTAAAATCTCTTGGAGAAGTGAAAGCAAAGCAGAGTCCCCGTGCCTTCCTGCCCCCACCGCCCAAGCTGCTTTCAAGGTTGGAGCCTGGAACCAGGAGACGCGGCTGAAACACAGGACCGCGGCGAGACGCTCCCCGCCGGCCACGCACGTCCCTGGCGTCCAGGGCTCCAGCCAGGCCGTCTCTGGTCTCTGTTTTCCCAGAAGACCAAGTAAGGGCGGTGCGTCATACCTGCGGGTGGCCCCTGGAGCAGAGATGGCGGAGGCGAGCGCCCGGCCGTTCTCGGTGGCTGGCAGTGCTCCGCTGCACCTCGCAGAGGACGGAGGAGGTGTCAGGGAAGGTGGGGGGAAGGAGGGACCCTCACGGCCGCCCCTCCCCTGGGACGGCCCCCTCCTGCTCCCTGTGCCGCCTCCCCGACCCCACCGAGGGTGCAGCTTTGAAAGTTCCTGAAAACAGGCAAAGGGGGATGTCACCATACGCAGGAAGGAGGTTATTCCAGAACCAGAATTAAGAACCATCCACGTATCAGGGCACCTGGGTGGCTCAGTCGGTGAAGCGCCCGACTCTTGATTCATGCTCAGGTTGTGATCTTGCAGTTCATGGGATCGGGGCAGCGTGGACCTGCTCGGGATTCTTGCTCTTGCTCTCGCTGCTCCTCCCCATCCCGCACTGCCTCTGTCTCAAAAATAAATAAGCTTTTAAAAAAAGAATAATTCATGGGTCAAACACACTAAGCTTTGACAGTCACATGTCCTTACTCCCCACTGACATGTCTGGTTGCTGTGTGTGTTTCAGGCACGCGGTCTGTCGTCAGGGGGCCTCCGCCTGCACGAGCCTCTGTCCCTTCTGTGACCGTTTTCTGTTTCTCCCATTCTCCCCTCACCACTAAGTTCCCGTCATCCCAGGATTTTATACACGGAAGTCGCCTAATATCTTAATGCTCGTGTTGATACGTGTTTCCTACATGTGGCCACGTGCGTCTCCTACTCAGAGGGGAAACTGCGGGGGCGCCCGGGGGCTCAGTCAGTCAGGCATCCGACTTCGGCTCAGGTCATGATCTCGCGCTTCATGGGTTCGAGCCCCGTGTCGGGATCTGGCCTGGGCGCACACACCCTGCTTGGGACTCTCTCTCCCTTTCTCTCTGCCCCTCCCCTGCTTGCACTGTCTACTTCTCTCTCAAATCAACTTTTAAGAAATTAAAAAACAATAATAATAAAATGAAGGGAACCCCCACCTACAATCTTGCAAAGGAACACTCATGCTGGTATTTGAACTCTAGGTACGAAAAATACCAAAATCTCTGAATCTTACCGGGTGAATGCTAGTGTCACTGTCCCACACACCCTTCTCCTCCCAGAGAGGGAAGTGACGGGACGTGGCCTGGGCAGGGCCCCGGGAGGGGACGTCACCCAGATGGGCCCTCGGCGCCCGCTGCCCCCTTGCGCAGCCCTGACAGACACGGGCCCGTGTGTGCACCTCACTCTCTGCCTTTGGGGCTGTTTGCAGATGATCACTCCCGGGTCCTGCTGAAGCCGGAGAACAGCCACAGCAGGTCGGACTACATCAACGCCAGCCCCATCGTGAGTACCCCCACGGCGAGGCCCCACCCGCGCGGGTCGCGAGCCGCTGCGGCCTCAGCCGGCACCCGCCAACTAGGTGGTTGGTCTCCACCAAGCGACTAGTCTCAACTGGGTGACTCGTGGACCGGGCCATTGGGGTTAAGCAGGCGCTCGTCCCCACCAGCTGGCCCGGGCTGGGTCCTCACCGGGGAGAGCCGCCTGGGTCTGCGGGGGGACAGGCCAGAAGCACGACTTTTAGGAAAACCCACGGTTGGTTGTTTTCTAGACCCACTTGGTGACCATTTGTTCAGGGGAAACGGAGAACAGGAGACCCAAACCTGCCCCTTGTTAAAGGGACAGACGGAGGGCCCAGGGCAGGTGCCCGTGGGTGTTTCCAGGGCTGACCTTCCCCTCGGGCTGCTTCTGCGAACTCGGAACCCCCTGGGGGAGACCCCCCACCGGCAGGCTCTCCAGCTTGGGGAAAGTGGCCGGCAACCACCCTGGCGTGGGCCTCTCCCTGTGGGAGCAGCTGGGGGGTGACACGTCCCCTCTCAGAGGACAGACTAAGCAATGCTCAGCTTGGCTTTTCAAAACCAAGTTGGAATGATTCCAAGTGGGAAGCACGTGAAATGAGGGTCCACAGAAGGGTCTGTTAGAGCGCAGGGCTGATGGCAGAGAGTTTGGGAGCCGGTGGGGATCTATGAGGGAGCCCCGAAAACTGCGCACATCAACGCTGGCCATCCGGGAAGCGTGAGGAGGCCACACCGACATCTCCGATGTGCGCTCAGGAGGACGCAGGGCACGTGAGACCGAGGGCCACCTCTGGATTCGTCCTAACGGCCCCTCCCCCGCCGGGAGCAGGCCTTACATGAGAACCGCTGCCGCCAGGGGAGTCAGGCCGCACATGCTGGTTCCTGTCTTTCCGGAAGCCGGTCCTAGGAGTCCGGTATGCCACCGGTCCCCTCCGCACACACGCGAGAGCAGTGTGTGACCTGCTGGCCAAGAGAAGGCGGGTTAAGAGCTGGTCTGCTGGTCTGCCTGCACCCATGAGCCCAGACCTCCGCTCCTGCCGTTATGTTCGGACAGAGCCTGTCCCTTCCAGCACAGGTGGACCTCCAGGGTCGGTTCCCTCTGTGTCCCCAAGGCTCTCACTTGGAGCCATCCAGCCTCTCTCAGTAAATGCCCCGTGTCATGCTTGGTACTTTGCTGTCATTTCGGATTCTGAAATCAAGCCAAAGCCTCCTCGACTACAGTCTCTGGTTCTGTAGACAGAGTGTCGTTCCTGGTGAGGTTGGGAACTCGAAGTGCCCGGACGTGGTGCCCTCCTGGGGGCCGGTGGTGACGGCGGCTCAGATCCGCCTGGAGAGCCGCGTCCCCCTGAGGGACCCCTTGTCGCGGGTACAAACCATGTCCCGGGGCCAGGAAAAGAAATAACACAATTATTTCCAAGTCTAAACGATGAGAGTCCAGAGTTGGGGCGTGCCCAGCTCCCCCCACTTTCACGGGTTCCAACTTCCGATGTGTGCCTACTTGAGCCTGAAGCAGGATGTTTGTGCCAGAGCCACGGGGGGGGGGGGGCCGCTTACTGGGGCCCTGCCTCCTGCACCGCCTGTGTTCCAGCCTCTCCAAGCTCCACAGCGCAGGGGCCTGGCTCAGAAGGCGACGCCCAGAGAGGGATTTAAGGTCTCCTCTCTGTTTCCCTTTTATTTCCTGCCACGATCCTCTTCTTTAATTCGGGCTGTAAGAGTGAAGCGTGGCGCCTCTTCTTTCCGGGACGGCAGGAGGACGGGGATATGAGCTTCCCAGCAGCAGCTGAACGAACAGCTAAGGATTCTGGCCCAAGAAGAGAACGGTCAGAATTGCCTCCGTCATGTGTGTACTTAGGCCTCAGTAACTTTCAGGGACCCTCGGCCAGTAAATTCCGTGCGGTCTTTGCTTTGAGAGCAGAGTCAGGAGAGCGCGCGGAGTCCTGTTCTGCGCAGCGCGGCCGAGGGGCGCCCGCCAGCGTGGCCCGAGACGCCAGCGCGGCCGTGACGGGGACGCGGACCGACGCGACGCAGAGGCACGCTGGTTCACTCAGAGCAGCGGCAAACTTCTCGACACAAACGGGTCTGCAATTTCCCAAACTTGAAAATAAACTTACTCTTCATTCCACTCTTTACTGAAGGAGAAAAAACTGTTAAAAGACTTAATTCAGAATGCATTTAGCTAGTGCAGGCGCACATGGCGCCTCGGGAAAGGGTGCCTGGCCAGACGTCCTGAATATCATAACACGTGGCCAAATACGGGAGCCGACGCTCTGGTTCTCCGAAAATATTCTACAAGCCAACATCTGTGTGTGTGTGTGTTATACCCCGTAGTTGACTTAAATCTCAACTCATACCAATAATATCTGAAAATAACCTCAGCTCCTAAGTCAGCCTCTCTCATCGATTTCTGAAGCTACAGTTTCTCAGCAAATTCTCACACGAAGACTTAGTGTCGGGAAAAGTGGCTCCAAAACTCGGGTTTCATGTTCGCTTGTTTCTAAGAAAACGTTCTGTGAAGTTTGCTGTAGATGTTGGAGCAGATGCAGGGCCGGTGGATAGGCATCCCGCCGGAAAACATGCGAGCGCGCGCTCCGAGGTTTCGGGCAGAGGCGCGGCCCCGTTGGGGCGGGAGCAGGACTGGCTCTCCTCCCCCGCAGAGACACAGCGGCATGCAGACGGCCGGTTTCTCCCTGTGCTCTTGCCGGCTTCAGGACCTGGGCCCCTGGTCTGGGCATGCTGAACGCTGGAGATTAAAAATCGGTTTTCTTTGCACTGCTGGAGAAATGACTGCTGAGGTTTTAGGGCACGTTAGCGGTCTGCAGACAACTCACACCCGCCATTCCCCAGTCCTGGCTGGCGGCGGGGTGTCTGGTGCTACGTTGTACTGTGCGTTTAGAAATTCGTAGCAATACCCCTTTCCGGTTCTGCGCTCCGTTTGGTGTCTTCGTAAGAATCAGCCAGCCACGCGGATGCAGGACTCAACACAAACGGTTTTCCTTTCTTTGGGGGAAAAAAAACAGTACAAGCAAAATCGTGCTGTTAATTATACTTGGGACCTGGCGCCCTGTGGCCCTCGGTTGGCATGCAGTCCCTCAGTGTTAAGTCACATGTGATGATCTGGACCCTTCTGCCTCGGAAGTCCACGAAGGAGAAGGCCACGCAGGAACAAGGCGCGTGCATGCAGAGGCTCTCACTGATAGCGTCAGGGCGGCCACCAGAGCACCCACACGGGCGTGCACCCCGGATCCCAGAGCGACAGCCCTCCACCTCCACCCCCATTTCCCAGACACCGGGACGGAGGCCACGAGACAGGAGCTGACTCCCCGCGGTCCCGGAGCTCGTGTGTGTGGACCTCACAGACGTACACGTAAATAGGACACCAGGAAGGAAGGAAGATCATGAGAGGATGGGGAGGAGACGCCGCACAGACCGCAGGAAGCAGCAGACGCTGCGTCACGTGCACTGGGAACAGCAGCAGAAGACACGGGTCCACGTGCACGTGCCGGGGTCGGGGCCAGAATTCCTGATGGAAAAGGTAGTGTTAGGAGAAACTTACTTGACTGCCTCTAATTATACTTATCCTGCCTCGGAAATCGTAAATCTAAAGCCTCTGTTCCTTGAGTGAAGTATTTGGCTTACTTTCTTCAGTTACAGACCGTCCACGACCGTCACGCTCTCCCTCGCTTGTATTTGCCACACGTGCAGCGCACACAATGTGCTTCCGCCCAGAATTACTTTCTGTTCAACAGGGTGTGCCCAGAGTGAAGTCATCGTCGTTGTCCGTGGATCTCTGTCACGTGGCGCCGCTCTGGGGTCACTGTGCTATCCCCTGCCTCCGAGCGGCGCCCAGGTGACCGCCAGCAAGGCCGAGCCACGTCGTCCCTGTGCCGGCGCCTGAGCGCAGGGCTGGGCCACGGAGGCCTACCGCAGTAGGGTGCCTCGCTTACCCTCCTGGACGCTGCTCGGATTTTCACTTTTAATCACATATTTCTCAGATGGAAAGCAGCTAAGTGCGCTAGTTTTAACATAGTAACGATTTTTAGACATGATGCTCTCTAAATTGCTTTGGTCAAAAAAGCACCTTTGAAAAGGAGGTGGGTTTTACTTTCTATGCAGAATTGTTGGCTGGGAAGAGATGGGGCAGAGAAAGCACTTTCCTGCCCCCCCCCACCAGCCAGCGTCCACTGCTGTTACCTGGGGAACGACTCACATCGCCTCTTCACGGCGCGTAATTACAAGGTGCGCGCGCTCTTACGCCGACGGTCGTCACCTCCGCAAGTGCTGGAGACCAGAGTCCCTCGGCCAGTATTCCTGGGACCTGGCAGGCTGTCCTTCAAAGCCAGCACCGGCCGCGTCTCACGGAGGCTCTGGTGTGCACGCTGCGCCCTCATGACCTGTCGGTGGAACTAACTCCTTTCTCACTGTATTGGGAAACGTATTCCTCCTAATAACTTTGAAAACAGAGCATTTTAAATCTGTAATCAAACCCTAGCATCAGAAAAGTAAATTCTGGCGCCAGATGGAAAGAATCAGGGACTCAGCACATCTGAAGGTGAAGTTCAGCCTGAGGCCCGGCGGGCCTCCAGGGTGGTCTCCGAAGTTCCTTCAAGTTCCTTCTGGGGCGCGTGGCAGGCAGGGCAGTCCTTGGGGACGTGATGCTGGCACCCCTGTGCTCTGGGGCCTGGCATGGCCCGGAGGGGAAAGGGCCGTCCATCCAACAGCCCTCGGACTGCCTTCCCGCCCTGTTTGTTTCTCCAGGCTTTGTTTCTTGCGTCCTTTCTGTCCTTTCCGTCCTTTGCTTTCCAGCTCGGTCTTTGAACTCAGGGTTATAATTAAGGTACTCTGAGCCAGGCTCCCCCTGGTGAGGCCAGCAGGCGGCTCTGGGACCAGAAATCCCACCAGCGCATTCCGCGGTTCCTTTGTTTTCATTCCCTTGCCGGCACCGCAGAAATAGGGTGGCAAGTGAGCAGGTGGAAGGCCGCGCGTTCCGCGGACGGCAGACCCCCGGGCAACTCATGGGCCCGAGCCCCTCTCGGGGTCGCAGAAACAAGCTCCCCTGTGACAGGAGCTAACCCCTCCTGGGGGCAGGGGGACTGGAGAGTGGTTCTCGGTCAGTCCACCCGTAGCCTGGCTTCTCCGCCCCGGCCTCGGCCCCGCCCCTGGCCCCGCCCCGGCCTCGGCCCCAGGAGAGTGGTTCTTTGTCAGTACTCAGCCCCGCCCCCGCCTCGGCCCCGCCCTTGGCCCTGGCTCCGCCCCGGCCCCGGCCCCAGGAGAGTGGTTCTCTGTCAGTCCGCCAGCAGCCTGGCTTCACCGCCCGGCCTAGGCCCCGCCCCCGGTCCTGGCTCCGCCTCCAGCCTAGGCCCCGCCCCCGGCCCCCGCAGCTCTCCCAGAGGGCCCGTCGTGACCCGGCCCTGGCGGTGGTGGGTGTGCGTGCGGCTCACACTCACAGGGCCAGGGTGGAGTCCACTCAGGCCGACACGTGGCTGAGCTGCTCCACCGGCCCCCGGGATTCATGGCGTGGAGGTGCTGCCCCAGTGGCCCCGCAGCCTGTGCTGCGACCACCCCTCCAGCCCGGCCTGTTTATTAGCTGGCCTCGGGCCTCTGTGATCTGCTGTCTTCGCTTGGGCTTATGCTGCTCCCATTACCTTGATGTCAGGTGTACAGAAAGCACCCCAACGTGGTCACCCAGGCTCCGGTCACCGGGCCACAAGGGCTCGAACTAAAATCCAAGCGCTGCTGGAGTCCGGGGGGACCTAAGGAAGACCAACGTGCTTGCTTTTCTCGCCTCTCACACACTGCGTGTCTATGCAGCACTGGGTCGGGCCACCTTCACCGCCTCTGCAGCCAGTGCTGTATTTCCTGGTTTTTTACTCACTCTGTAGCTAACCTTTGTCACTGTCATCCTGTCTCTGCAGACGGATCACGACCCCAGGAACCCTGCCTACATCGCCACCCAGGGACCACTGCCTGCCACCGTGGCCGACTTCTGGCAGGTGAATCTCGTTCCCTTAAAACTTCCGGAAGGTCAGATCTTGCACATTGATCATGAGTGATACCCTGGATTCCGTGGAGCAAATTTAAACGTGTTTAGAGGTGCTCACCAAGGGTTACCTGATTTCAGAATTTAAACGACTCCTTTAATAGTTTTCATTATCAATCTTCTTTTTCCAGAGCTTGAATATGCCAAATTCCTTTTGAGAGACTGAATGCTTCAAAGACCCTTACTTTTTTAACCCCCTTTCAGTTGTATTTTATGAAATAGGAAGAAATGGAATTAGTAAGCGTTTGAATAAGATGTTCAAATGTGTCTTTATCTATTGTTCTCTTAGGAAGGTAAAAAATGGTGTTCAAATTATAGTTTCTCTCCCTTTTAGTTCTCTTTAATGCATTTTAAAGCCCAGGACGGTCCGGTTCCAAACCGCACAACCCTGACGCCCAGCGAGGCCCAGCCCCGTGTGCGCTGAGCCAGTGGAGCAGGGCCGGAGGGCAGGCCTCCTCCCCGGGCGGCGGTCACGCGGCAGGGCGAAGCAGGAAGGGCTCCAGGAGGTGGCGCCGTGGCACAAATGCCCCCGTGTGCCAGGCGCCCGCCGTCCCCAGGCCTGGCAGCAGGGCTCCCGCCCTGGAGAGGACGGGGTTGGAGGCAGCGCCGGTCGCGGGGCCAGGCAGATGGGCCAGCGGCTCTTAGCCCAGGAGGGCAAGCCCGCCACCCACAGCGGCGTGGCGATGCACAAAGCCTGGCTATTTCGGATCCTCGGCGGTGACACCAGAGGCTAATTTAGCAGTTCCTGAGAGCGAGCACATCAGCTGGCTGAGGGCAGGTCAAGTCACCAGGACTGCACATGTTTTTCGTTCCTCGTAGTCTCCTGTCCCCGGCCCCAACCTGCCAGTCAGCCCTCCCCGGCCTCCACCTGAAGGAGAAACTGGTCTGGGCAGGGGCTTCCTGCCAAGTCGGGGAGGGCCCACACCCGCGGAGGGCCGGCGGCACCCCTGCCTTGTGAGCGTGCTGCGCGGGGCACCGTACTCCCCAGCCAGCAGGCAGAAACGGAGCATCACGTCATGTGCACAGCGTCGCGCAGCCCGAGCCCGGTGCCTCCCTGCACAGGGAGCTCAGTGCCGTGGGCCGCCCAGTCCGGGGACAACCGTGCACACAGGACCTTCATGCCGAGGCCCCACGGAGGCTGCGTGAGCCCACAGGTCGCGGCTCTGGTCTTCCATCGCGGCTGACGCTCCAGGGAGAACAGTGCAGGGCTGTTCTGCTGCGGGGGGGTCCCTGGCTTCTTCCCCTTCCAGAGACAAGGACGGAGAAAGTTCTGAGACGTACAGTGGACTGCAGAACGCCCACGGAATCCCCGTGTCTCTGCAGAAATTCCCCTTTACCTCAGCCATTCTCCAATAATTCTGTGTGGCATTCAGGGCCCCAAATACTGGCTGTGTCCCTTCTCTTGGCCGTGACACTTCCCAGCCGGGATAATTGGTCACAGCCACCGGCCACTTCCTGTGGGCCGGGGCGCGTGCCACGGGCTGTGTGTCTGGACATGTTATCTTCCTGGTGCGGAAGACTCGGAGGCGCATACTTCGCCAGCGTCCACACGGCGGGGCAGCGGCACTGCTCACGGAAGGTTGTGGTCGTTGGGGTGATTCATCTCAAGCGTGTGCACAGTCCTGGCACGGAGGAGACACGCGCACAAAACGGAAGAGAACATCTCTAAATGGAGCGGCGCCAGGGAATCCTCAAGCGCGAGATCGCCCGAGACACACGGCCGCCGCGGTCACTCTGTCCGGGGAAACACCAGGGTCCCTCTCGGTGGTACCAGGTCTCCCAGGACAGGCTGGTGTCGTGGCCGACGGCTCGCCCCACCGGGGACAGCTGCCCACAGCAGCGTGTTGAAGCTGCTGGCAAGTCCTGTCCTAAAGAAACCGGTTTCAGTCTGTCCCTTCCGAGTGCCCTGGGCGGCGACGCCGGGATCTTGAGGAGGGCAGCAGAGGGAAGGGCATCAGCACGGCCTTGCCGTGGCTGCCGTGGCTGCAGTGACAAAGTAGCACAGACGCTCCCGAGGCCGGGGTCCGAATCCGGGCGTGGGAGAACCTGCCTGTGCCTCCGTGGCCGGCCTCTGGTCGCGGCACCACTCAGTGTGGACGGCGTGTGGACGCACCGCTCCCGCCTCTGCCTGCGTCCGCGTGCTGACCGCCGCGTGTCCGAGTTCCTGTGCGAAGGCTTCCCTGGAAGGTCGCGGTCTTGGACCCAGGCTCCGCTCGGACCCGTGTGGCCTCCCCTGCAGAGGCCGGTCTCCAGAGAAGGTCACGCTCGCAGGCCCAGGTGTGCATGACGTCTGGGGGCCTACTCCACCCCGACAGCAGCTAAGAGAAGAGCATTGACCGAGCCCCGGCACCGCCTGCTGTGACAGACACGTGCCACCTGGGGAATCCAGGGAGAGGCCGCTGGGAGAGTGGGCAGGAGGGGCAGTGAGGGCCAGGGCAGGTCGCCATCGAGGGGACGCGAGCCAGGCCCAGCACGTCCAGAAGCGTCTACCCTAACCTCCGGGAGGGAGCGAACACGGGGCTGCACGCAGCCCGCAGGCGCCCAGCTGCTCGGTGAGCCTCGTGGGGCGGGGCGTGGGGTCGGGGGGCAGGGAAGGAGAAGGGATACGGGCCCGCCGTCCACAGGTCCGGCCCCGCGGAGGGTCCATGCAGCCTCACCTGGAAGACGCCCCCACACGTGTAACGGGGCTGCTCAGCTACTCAGAGAAAGATGCGCACGCACATGTGCAAAGGGGACGTTTACGTCCAGTTCATGTAAGGAAAGGGGTGGGAAGAGAGAATAACACTAAGTGAGCACTTACTGTATGCTAGACCCTGGGCCGGCGCTTCAGACAGGCTTCAGCCATGCCCCCATCGACCCAGGATGAACTTGAGCCCCCGGGGCCCCCCTCCTGTGAGGGGGGAGGGGGCCAGGTCCCGGGGGGGTGGGCAGCAGGCAGCGCGAGGCCGGTTGGAGTTCACTGGGGACAGTTTGGGTTTGGCAAGATGGCACCTTCTGGGACAGTGGCGCTGACAGTGGCGCAGCAATGTGGGTGCTTAATGCCCCTAACTGTGCGCTTAACATGGCTACGAAGGCACATGGTGTGCCGCACGGATTTTACCACAGCAAGAGAGCCGTGGCCCCCTCCTGCAGAAGGCTAGGATCGGGGGCCACATGGCCTCCCCAGATCCACACGGCCAGCCCGAGGCCCGGCAGTGCCGACGCAGAGCTGAGAGATTCGGACGCTTCCCGCTCCTGCGACCCGCGCTCCTTAGGGAGAAGGTGCAGGAGGGGTGTCGCTCACACGCGCATCAGAAACCGAAAAGAAAGGGAGGCAGCCTCCCCGCGGAGTACGAGAGCCTGCGCCCCTCACCCAAGTTCAGGCGTGTCCCAGCAAGTGCCAGGGGGCAGGGAAGGGAAATGTGTACCTTCCGGGGGGAGGGGGCGGCCTATAGGGCTGCGGGGGGCGAGTGGGGGCACGGTTTCCCCGCAGGGCAGTGAGCTCTGTGCCCCTGCCGGGGGGCGTGGGACCTGAGGGGGCGAGCGCAGCACCAGCCGACTCCAAAGGAGCGTCAGGACAGCTTTCTCGGAGAAGACGGGTCTCTGAGGCGTGAGCCGGGGCGCCGCGGCCTGGCCGGGCAGCAGGAGGAGGGGCGCGCCTGCGGAAGCTGGCCAGTCGTTGCCATCCAGGCCACGGGTCTCCGCCCTTTCCCCGAAGCAACGTCCCTACAGAGTGGAGGCACTGCTGCCGCTGACCCCGACTCGGCCATCACCCCACCCTGTCCTCAGGGAACCCTTATCTGGGAAGGGAGGTGGCTGTGTCATCCCTCGTCTCGTATTTTCAGAGGACGCTGGCAGAACTGGGTGCTCTCCACGTGGCAGCTTCCACGTGTCCCCACCACGCGTGGGGGTGCCTGGGAGGCGGGGTCGTCTGTACACCAGGAGTTCAGGCACATGAGGACTGTTGACAGATGGGAACGTACCCCAGCGTTCCCAAAGTCCCCAGACGGGGGTCACAGCAGTGCCCCTGCCCCAGGGCTCGGGACAGTCCCCACAGTACGCGGAGCTGCCCGTCACGGGGCGGCTCAGCCAAGGGGACACTGGTGAGTTTCCAGCCGCGCCCACCTGCCTGATGGCTGAGCTCTCTCAGACGGAAGCCGAGGCCTGCTCCGGGCAGCGGGCGACCGGCCGGTGCCCAGTGCGTGTCCACACCCGCCGTCCTCGCTTCCGCGGTCGCCTTGTCTTCCGCCCTCTGCGGGTTTTCTTCTGTGAAGCCTTAGCCAGGGAAGCACACTTTCTCCGTTCCAGAAGCGATGGGCTTGGTTTAAATAGTGTTTTTATTTTTTAGTGTCTGTCGACCACAGTCCTCACAGTGGCCAAGAACACGCTCTGAGCCAGCTCCTAGAGGAGAGCCAAAGAGCACAAACGTTCTCCCTTCCAAGTTCTCTCCTCGTGGGGGGCTGGGGGAGCCGGAGGGGACTCCGGAGGGGACTCCGGAGGGAGGGTGGGACAGAGCCTGAGCCGGCGGTGCTCACCACCGGCCCCGGAGGCCTGGACGCCAGGGGACCCCGTCTGCGGGGCGTCTGCCCTGCTCTCACAGCCGGGGTCTGGCGGAGGGGAGAGGGAGGGGGGGCCCATTATTATTCCGAGAGAGAGACAGAGCGTGAGCAGGGCAGGGGCTAAGAGAGAAGGAGGGAGAGAATCCCCAGCGGGCTTGCACCGGCAGCACAGAGCCCGCCCCGGGGCTCCATCCCCGGAACCGTGAGATCATGACCGGAGCCACCATCAAGAGTCAGACGCTTGATGGGCTGAGCCGCCCAGTCGCCTCTCGAATAGCTCGCCTTGTTGAGTTTCCTGTAGGTAAACTCATAAGCATCTAGAGATAGGAGAAAACCTCTGTCACGCTGCCGTACTTAAAGTGGGGGGCGGAAAGCCCTGATCTGCAGGGGAGTCCGCGGGCCCTGAGACCCTGCACATGCACATGGCCTCGTGGCCGAACTTCGGGCTCAGGCCTCGGTGAAGAAACATACCCTGAGTTTCTTTCTCAGCTGATACCATGGATCAGAGTGGAAAACATGCTTGTAAGCGTGTCACCGGTTCCCTTGTCCCCAGCCTCCTTCCTCCTCCCCTCCTCCCCTCCTTCTTCCTTTTTCCTTCCCTCCCTTCCTGTCCACCCTCTCCTCCTCATCGGCCTTCATCCCCCCCACCTTCCTCCTCCTCCTCCTCTGGGATTCACCACTGGATCTGATGCACTGAGAGCAGGTTCCCGTCTTGAAAAGAAAAATGACCACCCGGGCAGGGCGCTTTAGCTAAGGACACACGATTTCAGGCGCACATTTAACCTGAAAGGTGAACCCGGCCGGGGGCTGTCAACGGTCCTAAGCAGAGGCAGCCCCCAGGTGCCGTAACCGCCTGTCCGGGCAAACCCCCGTGCTGCACACCGCCACGGTGACTGCTCACGGGCTGGCTAAAGACGTCCCGTCCGGAAGCACGTGTCTAACTCGAGCCCGTGAAGGACAGGCACTCACCCAGGCACGTCCCGTCTGCTGGACGACCAAGCACAGCTTCTGAGAAGTCTTTCTCGCCGGGGCAAAGCCATGCCAGAGGTCGGGGCTGCTGTGCGCGGAGTGCCACCCGGGGGCTGTGCCCGGCCTTGGCTCAGGGCCCACCTTCACGGCGCCAGCTGCATTTCCTGCCCGCCTGGTCCTGCGCGTGCCACATCCACATCGGCTCGCCACACCGACGTTGCCTTCCAGCAACCCCCCACCCGTCACTTTATCTCGAAGGGAGGCCCATGCTGACATATTTGTTTACTAAAAAGCAGGTCCCGGGTGCACTATGAGTCACACATGGAAGACATAATAGACCTTTTATTACCTGTCACATGCTTGGATTACTGTCCCCAAAGTGTGCGCTTGGACACAGAGCCTGTGGCCACAGGACAGAACAGAAATAGAACCGGAGCCCCGGGAGGCTTGGCGCCGCGTGGCTGAAGTCCACGGGGCAAGGGGGGGGGGCTGCTAAAGGTGTTACAGACACTGGGTTCGTTCTTGTTTGATCCATCTCAGGCCACTTTAGAGCTAAATGACGTCTGTGAGCTCACAAGGAGTAAGACGCCGTGTTACTAAACCTCAAAATTTGACTCCGTTTTATTTAAAAGCATGAGTCGGCCTCCCTCCCCGTTGCCAGACCTAAGAGGATCTCTGTCCAATCCAAGCTGCGAAAGCAAGTGCGGCAGGAAGGAGCCGAGCAGCCAGGGTCGCAGGGGTGCGGGGCCCCCTCCGGGAGGACGAGTCTGCTTCGTCCAGCTGCTCCGACACGAGTGCAAACGGTTTATGTGCTTCAAGAAGGTAAAAGACAGAGTCTTCTGAGCACTGAGCAGGTCCTGTGAGGCTCGCCAGCGCTCTTGGCGGGCCTCCCTGTCTTTGTAGACGCACTCAGATGATCTCTTCTAAACACGTGTGTTGGTTTCCACCAAGCGGCCACCCGAACGCATCGCGACCGGGCCCCCGCGGAGGGCAGGGACGGAGGCAGCCCGACATCCGGGCTTCCCGGAGAGGCCAGTCTGGTGGGAGAAAGGCGTGAGCAGGGACAATATGAGGTGGAAAGAGACGCATCACAAGAGATCTAGGGAAAGGAAGGATAAATTTTACGCCTCGAGGCGCTGGGTGCCTGGCAGAGCGGGCAGCCTGGGCGTTTGCGGTTTCGGCCAGGCCGTCTCTCCTCCAGTCGGGTCCTAGCGGGGCTTTGAAAGAGTTTGGTTTGCTGAGTAGTTAGGACTCAGAAAAGATTCTGGACGAAGAGACACTAGGGTTTCTTTCCACGTGCTCTAACTCGGTTAGTCTGTGCAGCTTAGAGCTGGGGCGCGGGACCCGAGGGAAGGCCACCAGGGCGAGCGCGAGGCGGGGCCTGGAGCTCAGGTCTGAGCCGCTGGGTCACTCCGCACAGATGTTGGACGGGACGGCGCTGGAAATGGAGTCTCTTTCTTATGACTTCATTAAAAACATTCTCTTTCCTCCAGCTCGCCTTACTATAAGAATATAGCAAATAATGTACACAGCATAAAATATGTATTAATCCGCTGCTTGTGTTCTCGGTAAGACTCTCAGTAGTTAAGTTTTGGGAGAGTCAAAACTGTCTTGGCACACTGTCGCCAAGAAGGTGTTGAGGGGCCGCCTCAGTCGGTACCCGTGTGCAGAGTGGCGCCATCCGGGCGCCCTGGGCCTTCCGGGAGGGCTTCTGAGCAGCGGCACCGGGGCACTCGAGAAGCTCCCGGGACGGGCGGCTCCAGCTCTGAGCACTGCCCACCTGCACCCGCCGCCCGGCCCTCGCGGCTCAGCTTAGGGCGAGTGTAGCCTGGTTCCAATCCAGGGCTGGAAGCACCCGCTTCCCGTTTGGGAAAAGTGACCCACTTGACACCAGACGAGGGGGCCCTGGGACATCCCCGCCCACTTCCGGTGGGCCCCGAGCCGACAGCGGCTTCCCGGAGGAGGAGGACGGACGCATGGACCGCGCCCTCCTGGAGTTGGGCGCTGACCCCCCGGAAACCAGCCCGAGGGAGGGGAAGTGGGGGGACCTGTCCCTGGTTATGAATGGAAGCTGAGTTAGCCGGAAGTGTCCCTGGGGCCCTGTCCCCAGCCGAGTCCACGCTAACCTTCCATAGCAGGCGGTGAGGCCCCCCCCTCGGACCCCGTTCGGACTTCCCCCCCCCCCCGCTCGGCCCCCACCCCCGTTCGGGGTCCCCCCCACTCGGACCCTGCTAGAACCCAGCTCAGACCGTGCTCGGACCCCGCTCGCCCCCCCCCCCGCCCCGCTCAGACCCCGCTGGGACCCCACTCAGAACCCCCCCACTCGGACCCCCAGCTCAGACCCCGCTTGGACCCCGGCGCCCAGTGCGGGCCCCGAAAGCGGACGCGCTCAGAGCCACAGGCTTGTGCTCCTGCCGCCGAGCAGGCCGCCTGTTTGATTTAGTAAATTCCCCTCCCTGCTCTCACACACAGTGACCTGAAAAGAAATATTGTCCCCAAGAGTGCCGTTGGGATTGTTTGTTTAAATTAAGTTTCATTTGGATTTAATCTTAACCAAGTCTTCGGAGAGCTGGGCGGCCCTGAACGCAAGCGCGGCCTGCGGACCAATGAGCGGCGGCGCCGGCTGGGAGCCCCCTCTGCAAATGAGGGCTTCCTAATGTCACACTTGGGCAGCGCAGGCAGAGTGTTGGATGATTAGTTTATGGTCTAGCTCATTGTATTTTTATTACACCCATAAAATCTGTGTTTCTCCTCATTTTCGTAATGGCCTCAATGAGCTTCTCCACCTTCTAAAGACACATTAAATCGTTAAGTGCTGGAAAGGCGGATTCAGCAGGCAGGTCCGAGAGCCTGGAGGCTGCAAGAAGGACCCGGGCCTTGAATTCTTGTCTGATGGTGGGATTTGCACCACAGAAAATGCAAGTGTACGGGTTTGGTTTGTGGGCGTTTTCATGAACGCTTCAGCAACTTCCGTTAAATTCCAGTATAAACGACACATGATGAAGAGCCTTCACGACATCGACTCATCTACCACGTGGGAATGTAAATCAGTGCTGAAAGAGGAAAATATCGTGGACACGTCTGTTTTTAAAATACAATTTAAAGGGACGCCTGGGTGGCTCAGTCAGTAGAGCGGCCGACTTCAACTCAGGTCACCATCTCACAGTTCGTGGGTTTGAACCCTATGTGGGGCTTGGTGCTGACAGCTCAGAGCCTGGAGCCTGCTTCGGATTCTGTGTCTCCTCTCTCTGCCCCTCCCACTTGTGCTCTGTCTCTATCAAAAATGAATAAATGTTTAAAAAATGCTTTTAATAAAAATAAGTAAAATAAAATAAAATTTAAGGGGGGTTATTCAATAACATGAATATGAAAGAAAAGCATTTTATATTTGAGATATGTGGATTTTTTTAAAGAAAATTTTAATTGGATTGTCACTTCCATATTTAAAAGAAATAGGGGGCGCCTGGGAGGCTCAGTCAGTTATGCATCCGGCTTCGGCTCAGGTCATGATCTCGCGGTTCATGGGTTCGAGCCCCGTGTCAGGCTCTGTGCTGACAGCTCAGAGCCTGGAGCTGCTTCAGGTTCTGTGTCTCCCTCTCTCTCTGCCCCTCCCTGCTCTGTGTATCTCTCTCTCTCTTTCTCAAAAATGAATCAACGTTAAAACATTTCTAATAAAAGAAAGAGCAGTTCTCTGAGCTATTACACTTACATCTCAATGCAGCTGCTCATAAATAATAGTGTGACGCTAGTGTGACCCACGGCAGGGAAGGCAGACCCCTCCTCGCTCCGGAACTACATCTGCGATGAGAGTCCGCACGGCCGCCTCCGCTCCCCCGGTAGAATTCATGGTCTGGTGATTGCACTCGAACTAGTAACCCACAGGCCCCCGCCACCAGGTCAGGGCGGGTTTGAGAAGCCCCCGCCGCTTCTCCACGTTTACCTGTGCGTCGTTGCTTCGCTGCGCCTCGGAGACGCCTCGTCACGCGCGGTTTTCCTCCAACGGCGCCGGTGTGTTTTGTGTAAGTAAACGAAATCCCAGCGGCTGCTTTGAGTGATGCGCTTTGAACAGAGGCCTCGCCGAGCCCGCTTCCGATGGGACAAAGCAAGGCTGTCCCGCAAAATCACGACAGCTACCAAAAGAGGACTGTGTCTACCGATTTCGGTTTGCACCTCGAGGAGGGGGGACGTTTCCCTAGAGATGCCCCCCCGCCTGCTGCTGGGGGCGCCGCAGATGCCGTGGTGCCCGTTTGGGGTTGTGTTATAGAAAGTTCCCGTTACAGATCCAACGTCGGGAGGCCAGACGGCTGGATGTGGTTTGAAGGGGTTTTAGGAGGCCCAGAATGAGTCGCTGGCTGTGGTTTTGTCTGCTGTCTCACGGAGCGTGGAGGCCACGGGGCCGGCGCACCCAGAGGCGGTGTCAGAGCCTCGGGCCCGCGTCTCTGAGCCCCGCGGGCACACGTGTCTCGTGGCGGATCCGCCGGTCACACGGTGGCCGCGGCCTTTCTCTGTCCGCAGATGGTGTGGGAGAGCGGCTGCGTGGTCATCGTCATGCTGACCTCCCTCTCGGAGAACGGCGTCCGGCAGTGCCACCACTACTGGCCCGACGAGGGCTCCAACCTCTACCACATCTACGAGGTAGTCCCGGAGCGCCGCCGCAGGCCCGGGAGCGGCGTCCCTGCGGGAGCTGCCCTGGGCAGGTGGGCGGGCGGGCGGGCGGCCCCAGGGCCCGGTGGTCCACAGACACCCAGACCCTCCCAACGGCCGTGCCGTGGCACCTGGGGCTCTGGAGTAGATGGCGCAGTCGTCACCTTTAAAGTTTCATGATTCCAAACCCAGACAGAAAGGACCAAACCCTTACCTCCCGGGGAGGCCCCCTGAGCCAGGCCCCGAGGAGTAGGGGGCTCTGTTTTAGCAAGGGCCCACTGCTGTTCTCACAGCTCAGTGGTCGCTGCCCGGCGCGTGGGGGCTCGTGCCTGAGATCCGACCTCCCTCGAGGGCCTCCTGGCCGCAGGCTTCCCTCTCCTGCCGACATTGACAGCAAACCGACAAACGCAGCGGCTCGGCGCGTACCCGCGTGCATCCATTGTTTTGCATTAAAATTAGTCAGAATGCCAGAGGCCGTGGCGGAAGCGTGAAGATTAATCCTCAGTCACGCATTCGTGGCTTCTAGGGGGCTGAGAATGGCCTTGACCCTGAGAAGCACCGGGTCGTGGCTTCTGTGTGAATCCTCCGGTCTCCTCTCCACCTTTTGGTGATCCCGCTGGGATGAGACTTAAGTCACGGCGCGCCCCACTGGTGTTTGTCGGAAAGTAGTTGTTCTTGAAGGCTTATCCAGCTTAGATATACAAGAGACAAAAGCTGGAATAGTTTCAAATCCAAACACATTTTTCTCATAATTTGACTACTGCATCCACGTGACATCAAAACACACACAGTTATCTTTTGCATAAACCCCGTTAAAACTGAGTCGGTGGGAGGGGCCGCCAGCCCACGGCCGCCCCCGCGGGATCCACCCTTGGCTCCTCCAAGTCCCTCCGTGTTCAGACGATGTTTTACGCTCCCAATGCCGCCCCCCGCCCCGTCCAGGTGAACCTGGTCTCCGAGCACATCTGGTGTGAGGATTTCCTCGTGAGAAGCTTCTACCTGAAGAACCTTCAAACCAACGAGACGCGCACCGTGACCCAGTTCCACTTCCTGAGCTGGTGCGACCGCGGGGTGCCCTCCTCCGCGAGGTCGCTCCTGGATTTCCGCAGGTACGACCGGCCGTGCACCGGCGGGTTGGCGCGTGCGCAGTGCGGCCACGGGGCCGGCGGGGACGCGGCGCGGCAGCAGGTCTCCTGCGTCTACGAGGCCGTTTGCTGTGACGCGCCACCCGTTTTATACTTGTGTATATTATAAAGATACAGTTGGTCCTGAACAACACGGCGTTGAGGCGCCGAGCCCTGCACGCTGTGGAAAACACGCATTAACGTTTGACTCCCCTGAAGCTTACCTACTGACAGCCTGACCGATGACCTAAAACGCCGGTTCGCAGTATCTGCCCGGCCTTCGGACAACGCAGTGCGCTGGAGGAAGGAAAACGTGACTGAGAAAATCACCAAGAAGGGACAGTACGTTTTCAGCGCTGCCTTGTATTTATTGAAAAAAATGCGTCACTGGACCTGCAGAGTTCAAAGCCGTGCCGTTCAGGTCAACTGTATTTATATGATATATAAGAGGGGGAGGGGAGGGAAATTACATTAATGGTACGTATTAATCCGCAAGATGCTTTCTGGTTTTAGAAGAGCTGAAATGGGGAACCGAGCTACCTTAGAATTGTGGAAATAAGGTGGTTATTTGATTAGTTCTCTAAGTGGTAGAGTCCTAGAGTTTATGCCTCACAGGCTATGTTGATGAAGAAAATGTAGATGGTTAGCTTGGAGACCGTCTGGTTGGACACGATAAAGAGATGTAACAAGGGTGGGCCCAGATTCTACCCTGGATGACCTTGGACCTGGGCGGGGGGGGGGGGGGGGCCTGGCGGGAATTAGCGCGCGACCATGTGTGTTTTAGCGCAGTTTGAGGCTGACAGTCTGAAAACATCTAGTCTTTGTTCACACCGCTGTCAGCCGGTCGCCCAGGGGGCTGTGTTGTTTTCAAGTGTATTTATTGACCTGTTGGGATGAGTGCTGGGCGCCATCTTTCAAGATACTGACGAGGCAAAGACGGGGACATCAGATGGAAGCTTGGCGGTCCGCTGGGTTCGGAGGGGACGCCTGGTGGGCACTGGCCGCAGCACAGCGGTGCGGCCGCGGCCGCCAGGGACGTGCGTGTTGAGCAACACGCTAGGCTCGCTCTCGCTTTGCAGAGCCTCTCTTATGTGTCACTGATGGGGAACCTGCCTAAGAACAAAAGCAGACAAATATCCGAAACAAGGAGTTAGGGACAAGATGCGCCCGACGCAGCATTGCTCAGTCGTAAGGTGGCTTGTGTCTGCCCGGCGTCCACCCCTGAACACGCCCGTGTCATTCGAGAGAGTGGGCTTCCGGGCTGATCTCTGGATTGCTGAAGTTCTGTGTGAGACTTTCTCCAGGTTCTTATGATACCGTTTCTTTTTTTCTTTCCTTTTGCCTTTTAGTCTACTTTGAAAAGCAAAACAAAAAACGTTTTTTACTTGAATGTTTCTTTGGAGCAAAGAGCATTTGAAAGCTTGAGGACAGACGCGGCCGGCATCACGGCCAAGTGCACGCTCGGGATCCGCCCCTGCCCCGTGCCCTCGCCCGGAGAGGTGGCGCACGCTCGCTGCATCCGACCCCGCACACCTCCGAAGCCCTTGTCCTACACACTGCCTTCCCCCCACCCCCGTCTCCTGGCTATTTTATACGCTTTCGAAATACAAATTCATTTCTAACGACATGCTCTCTAAAACATCTCACCTAGGGCATGTTTCCTGAGATAGAGTCTTCAAAAAAGAGTCATTACTGGCAAAATGGATGTGGCTCCACAGATAGCGGTTCATCTTGACCCCTGTCTCTGCGCTCGTGCAGTGTGTTTGTACATATATGCATGTGAGCAGCCATCTGCGCCCCTGTCCATATATGGAACCGAACAACACACAGCCAGCCCTCTCTGCCTGTCACCCGTCAGGAAGAAACTCCCGAAGTTCCCTTTCCCCAGAGGCTCGGGACCGAAGGCTCCAGAGGCTTCCGTTAAATCGAAATTTGCAAGTCTATTCAAACCTGAAGCTTGCCGCTTGCCTCATTTGGCTCCGCCCAGTCTTCCAGACCCGCCTGCCCGTCCGGGACTAGCCGGACACAGGGCGCCAGCGGCCACGTTCTCCAGAGCGTGGCGCTCAGGCACAGATTCCCACTTTGTGGTTTCCTGGGTAAAAGAGCCGCCCAGAGTTCAGCCGTCCGAAAGGGGCCACGGCGTCTGAGGACACTGGTCACCTCGGCACAGGTCTCCTCCCCGCCCCGTCCAGGCCCCGCCTTCCCTCACTCTGGCCAGTGTGTGCGTCAGGTACTGCGGTGTGTAATCACACACTTCTGGAGCCCAGAGGGAGCACATTTACACTTTAAAGAGAAGCTGCCAAAGCTGAGATCATTAGCATCACATGTGAGGGCTTTGCTTTTAAAACTTCTCTCTCTCTCCTGGTCTCTCTCTGACTCACTTCTGGCTGTGCGCGGCGGCACTCCCAGCGCCGACCCCGTAGACACGGACACACCCTTACTTTGCCAGCTAACGAGCGGTGGCCAGTGTCATTTTTGTGATGTTGCAGCTAGTAATATGAGCCCAGTTGCATAGTCACAAAAGTGATCATTGGAGGCTGTGACTGTGCTGCCCGGCAGTGTGGGGAGCCCCCTTCCTGAGCCTCTCGCGACCGCTGACCTTGGCTCGGTGTGGGGCGCGTGCCGGCTCCTCCCTCAGTGACCCGGGGCTCGGTTTGTATTACTAATCGTTCTTTCTCAGCGAATGCCTCCTGTGGACACTTATCTACTATCCGGTTTTCTCCATGTTGCAACCGTTTGCTTACTGATGATTTGTTCTAATCGCGTGAAACAGGACAGCTGTGTCTGGCTCACCTTCACGAACAATCCGCACCTGAGGCGACGCCCCCGCTTCCGCGCGTGAGGGTTTCCACGTGATTTCTTGCAAATACACTTCTCAGCCGCGGCGACGCAGCGCTTCCACGCTGTGCCGCCTCCTTCCCTTGTGGCCTTTGTGGACAGGGTTAGCGCGGACACTAAAGGGACAGCGAACCCTCCGTGGGCTGCGCCAGGCAGCCATGTTTTAAATGTGCCATCAGATGAGAGCGCGGCCGGCAGGGACCAGGCGGCTGCAGGCGTGCTCGCCGGCAGCCAGGTCCTCTCCCGCGACGTTTCCCTGCGGAGGGGCTCCTCCGACTGCGGTCCCCGAAGCCGGGGCTGACCAGCCGCGACGGGGCACTCCCGCCCCCAGACTCCTTCCGTTACGGTTTTCTGAAACCGGGACGCTTTAAACAAGGGTGCCCATTACTGTTTATTTCTTTTTTAATGTACTATTTTTGTACTTGGCCCCATCAGAAAAAAATGACCAAAACCTGGTGACTGGCCAGGGTGTGAACATGCAGAGGTCGGGTTGGTCTTCACAAACACAGCTGGACAACCAAGTACAAAGTGTAACAGAACTTTGGAGGTTCGCATCTAAAAAGATTCAGCGATTGAGAGATTTCTAGTAAAATCCTCTGTTCAAAAGTAAAAGGCCTATAAAAATAAAGCCATCCTAGATCTAGTCTGGCTCTGAGCTTGCTACATTCTGCACACACATGCACACAGAGGGTGCACACACGGTGCACACACAGTGCATACACACATGCACACACAGAGTGCACACACAGTGCATACACACATGCGTACACAGTGCATACATACACATGCACACACAGGGTGCTCACGCACATGGTGCGTGCAACACATGTACACACAGGCCACATGCACATAGTGTATGCACACATACATACACACAGGCCATGCACACACACATTTAGTGCATACACGTGCATAGTGCACACACAGACATGCACACAGGATGCACACGCACACAGTCCATACACACACATGCACATAGTGCATGCACACGGGGCACACATGCACACAATGTATATACACACCTGCACGCAGGGCACACACTGCACACACACATACTCGCTCATAGTGCACACACAGACATGCACACGGTGCACATGCACAGTGTACACACGCATGCACACAGGGCACACAGGCACATAGTGTGTACACACATGCACACGGTGAGTACACACACACACACACATTTTTTTTTTAATTTTTAAGTAATCTGTACACCCAGTGTGGGGCTGGAACTTACAAGCCCAAGACCAGGAATCGCTCAGTCTACCGACCAAGCCAGCCGGGCGCCCCGAGAATGGAAAGCTTTAGGAGAAATTAGTGGATCTATTTTCACTCTGTCTGTTCTCAAGGCCCATGAACTGTGAGGGCACCGTGGCATACTTGTGCTCTCTCCACCCTCCCGCTGCACCCTAAATTGCCGTGCGCCTCGACAGTGAGCCACGGCTCCAGCAGAAATGGCAGCGTGGCCGTGGGGACCCCGAGCAGCCCGTTTGTGGGTCTTGTCATTTGCCAGACGGCTCGGGCGGTACGCGCACTGGAAGTACTACAGGGATGGTCCCGCCTGGGCTCCCCTCCTGCTGCTGGGGGCACGTGGGCCTCACGAGGGAGATACAAACAACCAGTTCTGGGCCTGGGGCTCGGCGCCTGGCTCCCCAGCGCCCCCTTCCCTCTCCGCGGGCCCCCTGAGGCCCCTGGGCGCCTCCCACCGCCTTCGCACCTTGCGGCATTGTCCTGTGTCCCGTGCAAGGGACACGGTCTTTTTTTGCACTGGTTTTCTTTGTTTTATTTTGCTTCATGTCACCCATTGTAGAAATCCACACAAGCAATTTAGAACACAGCCCCCACACACTTTTTTCCTCTATTCAGACCCATTTTACTGAGAATTTTGATATACTTTGTAAGCAAGTTTAGTTGTTTCCCTGACTTTCAACAAATTTGGAGCTTACACAGTGAATGTTAAATCAGCCCTCTGTTCTGATTTAAGGTTTGGTCACGAAATACTCTGTGCTCCTTGTTAATTTTCATAAATCCTGATCTGCAATCTGCACCACAAAGGTGTTTATCAACGGGTTCATCTGTGTACAAAGGAAGGACTTCTCTCTAATGTTGCGCAAGGTTCTGTGGGTGTAGACGCCCGGACCCACCACAGACACATAAACAAGGAAGTGGAAGCTGCTGTTTTGAGACAGTAGGGTCATTCAACATTCCGATCTGATGTCCAGAACCTAAGACAGTTTGAGCAATAAACGCAGAACTCGCCAATGTTAGCAAAGAGTCAAGATACTCCTGTCACCACAAGAAAGCCAGGCTGCGGGGTGGGGCCGGAAGAGCCTGAAAACGTAGGAATTGTTTCTAAAGCTCTGCCTGACAACTGGGTACCGGGAAGAAACATAAACCTTTGGAAACGTCTGTGCAATTTTGATTTCCTTTGTCAGCTCCGGCTGCTGCCAAGCGGGGCCCCCATCGGCCCGCTCGCTCCGGCTCAGGACTTGCTTGGCGAAGGGGAGACGGCAGTCGTGGGGCATAACCGTCGTTTCTGTCTCTTTTCGTTTCAGAAAAGTAAACAAGTGCTACAGGGGCCGTTCTTGTCCAATAATTGTTCACTGCAGGCAAGTACACGTGCTCACGCGGGTCAGCGCGCTCGCCGCGTCCAAAGCCAGCCGGCGCGTCCGGCTCTGCGTAACCGTGCCCCGCGCTGGCGCTTCCGAGGGGACAGAGGCACAAACGCAGTCTTCTAGGCCCCGAGCTAACGCTGCCACCCCACTAACACCTGCGCGGGCGGCACGCGGCCTGCTTGCCCCCCGAGAGCCCCAGGGGCCCCGCACCCGGCCTCCAGCCGCCCTCGCCGGTCTGAAACGCCCACTCGTGGCTTTCTCGCGCCCTTGAGCGACCGGCCCCCTCCGCGGAGGGGTGCGCGCTGCCGAGCAGGGCTTGCGGCCCGGGAGCAGGGGCCCCCCCCCGTTGTGATGGGAGTCTGGCCTCTGGGCAAAAGCCACACAGGCCGCACGCACCCGGGTAAGTACGGCACTCAGACGCTCGTGCGAGGGTGCTCCCGTGCCCTGGGCTTCACACCCGCCGGGTCTGGGTGAGGAGCTGCGCTCTGTCCCGTGGAGCGTTCTTTCTGCCGGAAGCACGTCTCCGAGGATCACACACCAAGTCTGTCAGTTCAGTCAACAAGCGTGCATGTGTCTCTGTGTGTGTGCATGTCTGTGGGGGTGTGTGACTGTGTGTGTGTCTGTGTCAGGTGCCTGCTGACCGCGTGTGTCCACGTGTGTCCGCGTGGGTCTGTGCGGGGCCCGGTGCAGGCTGCACTGTGGGTCTGGCAGAGAGCAAAGGGAGCAGCCTGGGGGCACAGGTGTCCTGGGCACACCCGGGTGTCAGGTGCTGCGGCCTCTCGGCTCTGGGAGGAGAGAGGAAGACAGGAGCAAATCCAAGCAGGCACCGTAGCTAATGCCAGCTGCAGGGTTGGGGGGAGAAGAGGGGTGCTATGCCCCGCTCCCCCTCCTCTCTACCCTCCCTCCTCCTCCCCTCCCTCCCCCTCCTACCATCCTCTGCCTCCGCCCTCCTCCTTACCAGCTTCATTTTCCTCTTCCCCCTCCCCTTTCTCCTCCTCCTTCCTCCTCCCCCTTCTTCTCCCTCCTCCCCCTCCCCTTCCTTCCCCTCTTCCTTCCCTCCCTCTTCCTCCTCCTCCCTCCTCCCCTCCTCCCATCCATTCTTCTCCCTCCCCCCTCCCACCTCCCCCACCCCGCCCCCATCCTCCCCTCACCCACGCAGTGATTCTTCCTCACCCCACTTTCTTCCTCTTTCTCTCAAATTCACAGCGCCCTCTCCCCACACACCTCCCCTTAAGCGCAGAGGGAAATCAGCGGTCTGCTGGCTCTGGGG
Source organism: Suricata suricatta (assembly GCF_006229205.1). Lineage (NCBI taxonomy): Eukaryota > Metazoa > Chordata > Mammalia > Carnivora > Herpestidae > Suricata > Suricata suricatta. Next base: position 1,196,874 of record NC_043701.1, read on the forward strand.
GGCGTGGGGTCCCATGGCCCCGGCCCTGTTCTCACCTCTCCCCTTCCGTTGGCAGCGACGGCGCCGGCAGGAGCGGCACCTACGTCCTGATCGACATGGTCCTCAACAAGATGGCCAAAGGTGAGGCACCTCGCGCTGCTGGGCTGGCGTTGCCGTGGCAACCTCGGGCCAGGCTCTCAGCGGCCTGGGAGGGAGCCAGCGCTCGCGGTCCCTTTCCCGGGTCACGTGAAGGCTGTTTGCGGCGAGCACAGGATTTCTGAGCTCCCTCTTTGTTTCCAGCGTCCGGTGGGGGGCCTGGCGCACAGTCGTGCCGGGTGAGTACCTGCGGGCGTGTTCTGATGACCGCGGCGCCGGAGGCGAAGCGACCCACGCTCGTAGTGTCCCTGACGTGTCGGCATAAACCGCGCCTGCAGATACCTGTCGGTCATCCAGACCCCCCGAAACCTCTGGGGGTGACTGTGGCCACCTCGACCCCGTCTTATCTCAGATAAAAGCCCCAACACCTCGTGTCCAACATACTCACACCGAAGCGGCCTCTTCCCCGGGATCCCCTCCTCCCACACGCGGCCCTGTTCTTGCACCCGGGGCGCCCCACCAAAAGAAGACACAGGTGTCCAGCAGTGCCTGAGAGCAGGGGCCACAGGGAGAGCAGCCCCACTGGGGAGCACCGGGAGGACCACAGGGGAGTCGGAGGATCACAAGGAGAGCGGAGCTTACCCCTGCGGCCCCTTCACTCCCAGGGACATGTGGACACCAGTCTGCATCTCCCAGAATGTGGTCTCGGGAGCAAACCCATGAGGGGTCTCCTTAGGGGCCAGGGAGCAAGCTCTGCAGTCAGGCTCCGGGGGACGCTGGGGTTGGGCCTGCCTCCTGGACAGTCAGATGCGAATCACCATGGCGACCGAGGATTCCTGCTGCATTTCCTAAGCTGTTCTGAGAAAACACGGCTTTTCGGGCGTGCACATCCCCCAGGACGTGGAAGGAGGCCCAGCGGAGGCAGGGCCACCTCTGTCTCTCACCCACGATCCAAACATACACAAGTGTCCTCGGACAGGCCCCCGCCTTCCAGAACACCTGCTTCACCCTGTGCAGAAACAGGAGCAGATGCTGGTTATAGAAATGAGGTTCAGGGCCGCCTGGGGGCTCAGTCGGTTGGGCGTCCGACTTCAGCTCAGGTCACGATCTCGCGGTTCACGGGTTCAAGCCCGCTTCGGGCTCTGTGCTGACAGCTCGGAGCCTGGAGCTGCTTCGGATTCTGTGTTTCCCCCTCTCTGCCCCTCCCCTGCTCACAGTCTCTCTCAAAAATAAATAAACATTTAAAAATTTTGTAATAATTTTAAAAACGAAAAGATATGAGTTCCCGTACATTTTCACGCAGATGCTGGCCACTCTAAAATGAGCATTTCCTTACTCCACTTTCCTGAGATTAAAAAGGAGAGAAACGGAGCACATCCCCAGACCAAGCATTCGGGCGTGTGGATGAGCTCGCAGTCTTACCTGTGCCCACACAGCCGGCCCCCGAGGCCCCGGGCCGACCCGCTGCGCCCCACGCCCTGCTCGGCGGCCACAGCTTCCTGGCTGGACGCCGGGGGAGAGGATGAAATCGGCTTTGCGTCATACAGTATTATTTTAAACACCCTAAATTAGCTGAGTGCCGGCCATGAGCAAGCAGAGACAAGCAAAAAGAAAAAGGATCTGACACTGTGTCTTATTTTTTTTTTAATGTTTTATTAATTTTTTTGATACAGGAGAGACAGAGCATGAGAGGGGGAGGGGCAGAGAGAGAAGGGGACACAGAACCGGAAGCAGGCTCCAGGCTCTGAGCTAGCTGTCAGCACAGAGCCCGACGCGGGGCTCAAACCCACGAACGTGAGATCTGACCTGAGCCGAAGTCGGATGCTTAACCGACTGAGCCACCCAGGCGCCCCTGACACTGTTTTAATGACATATTTTGGTTTTAGAGCATAATCCTAACGCTTTTATTTAAAAGTTTCCTACCCACTAATGCCACCGCGTCGTATCAAATACATCCTTTCACGTGCGAATCTGCAATTACTGGGAGCTTGGAGCTCTCAGCTGAATTTCTGTTTCTTCCCTTATCCCTGCTCTCCCTTCTCTGCTGCCACACGCATAATATTTCCCTTCTGTCACGTCAGAGTTCCTCCCGAAGGACAGGACCAGCGTCTGAGCGCCTCCGTGCGGGTCCGCGGCAGGGCAGAGCCGGCGCCCTGGGCCCCCCGCGGCGCCGCAGCCCCGAGTCTCAGAGGCGCCGCCTGGGCGGGCGGATGGCATTGACCGGCTCCGCTGTACCGTGTAACGTCAGACTCCACCTCCAGGGTGGGCGGCCGCGACAATGGAGATCAGCCGCGGGGAACCGGCCACAGGGGGCGGCCGCCAGGCCCTCCGGGCGGGCGTCGGTCACCCCCGTTCTGTTCCTGACCCGCTCCCCTCGGCCCCGGGGGCTGCGGCGGGGAATCCACCGACCGGGGCCTGGGCCGCGACGGGAGAGATCAAAGGGCAGGCCGGCCCCTCGCCGCCGGTGGGTCGTTCCCAGGCCGCCACACCGCGCTGCCGCCTGCCCGGGGTTTGTTCGCCCTGCCCGGCGCCGCGCCGCCGCCTTTGTCTGGCCTGAGAGCCGAGGCCCCGCCAGACCCGCGCTCACCAAAGGATCAAAGGCCCAGAGCCCGGACACGACGAAACCTTTCCTCCCGGTTCCTTTTCTTCGAAGGAATGAACCGCACGAGGCCCAAAGATCGCCTTTCCCAGGCTCGGCGGCGCGGCCAGCAGGGCCCGGAGCGCTGGGGGCCGGGGACCGAGGCCCGCGTGCCCGTCGTCGGGGCCTCTGAGCAGGAGCGGGGCGTCACTCAAGGGCTTCCCCACCGCCTGGTTTGTCAGCGGGCAGAGGACAAGGTGGGCGAAGTCCCAGGAAACGGACTCCCGCCCCCCGCCGGCAGTGACCGTGGTCTGCACGGCTCTGCGGGGCTGCCGGGGCCCTTGGGGCTCTCAGAGCCGGTGTGGGGGGCGCACTGCTGTCCGGCCGCAGAGCCTACTCACCTGGGCCGTGAGCCCCTGCAGCAGGGGTCCCCAGGACTGTGCTGTGTCCCCGTGTGTCAGGGACGTCCCTCTGGCCAGGCTGCTTTTTCTCATCGCAACCATTTAAAGGACTCGTGAGTGCCGGGTGGACGGATGGTGCCCCGGCAAGGCCACACTTGCTGGGTCGCTGCGAGGCGGTGGCTGCTTGCTGGCCATGTCACTCATGTGGGGCCCTCACGGACCCCGCCCGCCACCGCCTCCCCGCCGCACCTGCCGTTCAGAAAGCCCGGCGTGCGTTCAGGGGGGGGGTCGCGTCCTTTGTTGTCAGGGGCCTCGGGCCGGGGGACCTCACTGTGCGGTGACATCACCCGCCCCGCCGGTGCCCGTGAGGCCGCGTGCCCAGCACCTCATCCCAGGTCAGCGGCCACGTTTGTGGTGACACGTGCACCTCGGCCACCAGCCTCTCTGAGGGACACGTCTCTCTCATCTACTGGCCGTCTCTGCAAGGGTGACCCGGGCCTCCTGAGCGGAGTCTCCGGCACTTATCCCCCTGGGTCTGGGTTCCCGCAGGTGGAGTAACGTCCTCCAGGCTCGCCCGCGAGCAGCGGCGGAATCTCCCCCTCTCCGGGGCTGGCTGTCCTCCGTCGCGGGCAGAGACCATGCTGTGGGTGCCCGTCCGTGGGCACTCAGGTGGCTTCCACCTCCCGACGCCTGTGCGCCCCCTCGCTTGGGGCGCAGACCCCGAGTGCGGCGGCGGGGTCAGCTGGGGATCGCGCGCACCCCCTCTCGAGGACCGGCCGCCACGTCAGTGCACCCGCGGCCCCGTCTCTCCATGTCTTCTCCAACATTCGTTATTTTCTGGGGTTTTCGAAGGGGCCATCGTAATGTGTGAAGGGTTAGCTCATGGTAGATTGATTCGCGTTTCCTAGTGACTGTGGTGCTGAGCGGCGTTTCATGCTTGTTGGCCGTGTGGGTATTTTCTCTGGAGAAATGTCTAGTCAAGTCCTGTGCCCATTTTGTAATTGGGCTATTTGGTTCTTTCCTTCTTGAGTCGTAGAAGTTCTTTACATATTCTGAACATTAATCCCTTCTCAGCTGTAGGATTTGCAAACACTCTCACCCACACAATGGGAGAAATTCAATGACAATAGTGTCACTCTCTCAGTGACGTCCTCAATGCACGAGGCACTTACTTCCCATGAAGTCCCAAATGACGCTATGGATTTCGTGTCATTTCCAGGAAGTCTGTGCCAAACCCAAAGTCATGAAGATTTTCCCCGGCCGAATCACCGTGCTCTGTGCCTGAAGCGAGCACACACCGTATGTGAACCACACAGGGATGGAAAATTTTAACTTAATACAATCTAAAAATGAAGATAATGAATGCAATGACGTATACGATCCTGTCAAAGGATGATCCAAACACGTGAAGCAGAAAGTGCAAGTTTTCCTGACGGCCCGCTGTCACCGTGCAGGCGTGGTGACCCCTGACTTCGGTGTGTCCCTCAGGCCTTTGTATGTGAACACGTGCCCTTTGCGTGTGCTCGGCTGATGACAACCATGTTTTCCCCGAAGACAGAATCAATATGGAAAATACACAGACGAGGTTTTTTTAATCTGTCCCTATTTTTAATGTATTTTTTTCTGTTTATTTATTTTTGAGAGAGAGAGAGAGAGGATGTGAGCAGGGGAGGGGCAGGGAGAGAGGGAGACACAGAATCTGAAGCAGCTCCAGGCTCCGAACTGTCAGCACAGAGCGCAATGTGGGGCTCAGACTCACGAACCACAAGATCATGACCTGAACTGAAGTCGGACGCTGAGCCGCCTGAGCCCCCCAGGCGCCCCTGTTTCTTATGAATTTACCTTTAAAGTGGTTCTCGTACCGTGGCTCTGTGGACCTAACACTTCTATTACCATTCTTCAAGACACTTGGGCTTACCTCACCCAGGGTCACACAGCCGTCATGTGACCGAGCTGAGATGTGAACCCAGGCTCGTCCGACAGCCTGTGTCCTTGATAATGATGCCGTGTGGCTCCCCCTTCCCTGCCAGCAAACAGACCCGCCCCGTTTTCAAGTCTGCTGTGAAGAGTCTGGTGTAAGGAATGAAAATCAAACCCACAATGAGCGATCGGCTTATGCCGGTAACAGGTGTAATGGCTGTTATTTAAAAAAAGATTCTCCCTACCTTTTCTGTTGAACACTTTAACTTTTTTTTTAAGTTTATTTATTTATTTGGAGAGAGAGAATCTGAAGCAGGCTCCAGGCTCCAAGCTGTCAGCACAGAGCCCGGTGCGGGGCTGGAACTCACAAGCCTCGAGATCAGGACCTGATTCAAAATCAAGAGCCAGACGCTGAACCGCCTGCGCCCCCAGGCGCCCCAGACATGCTAACTTCTACCACGAGGTCAAAGGAGCAGATGGGGTACCAGGTTTGGGGACAGAGATGACAGATCGCACAGCCACATGTGCTTGTCAGGACTCATTGTCTGTTACAAGTGACAGTATCTAAATGCCTTTTAAAAATTGTTTTTTTCCCAACCTTACTGAGATATAATTGCAATCAAACACTGCATAAGTTCCAGGTATGCATCGTGAACTGATACATGTATTTGTTACAAAACGATTACCCCGCAGGGTCAGTTAGCACCGCTGACCAACAACCAACATAAGGTCAGTTCGCATCAACGTCGCCTCACATGGTTACGATTTACAATTTAAGATCGACTCTTCCGGTGACTTTCAAGTGTATGACAGTGCTGTCAACGGTCAAAACACCTTTCCTAAGTAACAGTCGAGGGCTCCTGGGACTTTTTAAACCCAGCACCCCACTGCAAACTACACGTGCCTACTTAGTGCATTAAACTTGGAAAAATCAGTGCCTCCATCACGTGGCCACCCATCACGTGCCCATTGCCACATGTGCTCCTGGCCGCCACGGTGGGGACGCAGAGCACTTCCGTCAGCGCAGGAAATCCCCGTTCCAAGGGGGGCGGCACTGAAGGCGGGGTCTCTCCCGGCCCTGCGGCCGCGGCCTCTGCCCTGACCTCCCCGCTCGGTCCTGCCCCCGTCCGCTATCCCCACGGCGTCTGCGTGGCACCTGACACAGCAGGAGCTCGGAGGCCCCGCTGAGCTCTCCCCTCTCGGGGCTGAGAAGGGCTGGGGAGCTGTGGGGCAGCCGCCGGGACAGGGGCAGCCCCGAGCCCCACGGTCACGGGGGCCCACACACGGCCTCCCTCGCCCTTTGGCAGTGGCACCTCGAGTACAGGGTCAAGCGGGAGCCCGAGGCCTTTAGCGAGAGCAGGTGCTGTCCATCCAGGGCAGCGGCCTGGGCCCGGGCCTCTGTCCCTCCTGCACACGAGCCCCATGGCCACCTGGACTGATGCTGGGCAGAACGCAGCCTACCGAGTGGGGACGGTCCGGTGCTGTCCTCGGCCTTGACGGTCTGTCCCCGCTCCACGAGGCCCAGAGGAGTCCACAGAAGAGGGTCCCAGTGCTGCGCCGTCAGCACCGAGCCCGGCCAGGCTGCGGGCTCCGGGGCGGGACCACCACGCGGCCAACTTTCTGAACCGAAATGGCCTTGAGGACAGAGGGCCGGCTGCCCAGCCGCAGGAGGATGGGGACAGTAGAGCTTGCCGCCCACTCGGGGTCGCGGGGGTCAGGCACGGCCTTCCCTCCAGGGCCGGCCTGGCTGGCTCCCGTGTCCCACCCACGCCGTGGCTCAGGGGGACCGCCGGGGGCCGCAGACTCGGAGCACGCGTGCTCGGCCAGTCTGGGGAGTTGGCGGGGGTCCCACAGCCGCGGGTGCCATCCCAGGACCCGCCACGCATCACGCCGGCCCTTCTCTGGGCTGCTGGAAGCTCGTGGGGGGCTCCCGCACCCTTGGCTGCCTTGCGTCCCCTTCCCGCCGAGCCCCCGGCTCCTGCTCCTGGGCGGGGTGGGAGGCCCTGGACCTGGACAGGGCTCTGCGGGGTGTCTGGGGTGCGGGGCCGACCCCCTTGCCCGTCCCTGTTTGCACCTGGCCACCCAGGTGCCCGTGAGCAGCCCCACGCCCTCCGCCGGACTGAGCACTTCACAGATGGAAGGGCCTGCGTCTGTCCGACTCTCGTTGATTATGAAACACGGAAGCATCTCAGCTTCTCCTGAAAATGAGTCAGAATTTACCTTTAAAACAACACAGAAAGGGGCGCCCGGGGCTCCGTCGGTTAAGCGTTGCCTGCGGCTCAGGTCACGATCTCACAGTCCGTGGGTTTGAGCCCCGCGTCGGGCTCTGTGCCGACAGCTCGGAGCCTGGAGCTGCTTCGGATTCTGCGTCTCCCTCTCTGCCCCTCCCCTGCTTGTGCTCTCTCTCACTCTCGTTCTCTCTTTCTCAAAAATAAAAATAAATAGAAACCTAAAAAAAAAAAACCATGAAAAGATTTTGGGGATGGGTTCTGGCATACTCGATTTTCCAGTGAACAGGATGCAGGTTTTTCTCCTCGGATCCGGTGAGAGTAAGATTGTAATTCCTCTCAAAGGTCACCAGAAATCCTCCCGCTGTGGTTTCCACCGCGCGTCTGCGGCTGGTTACGGTCAGCAACTGCCCAGAGCCTGCCCCACTCAAGGCTCGCCCTGCTGGCAGAGGCGGAGCTCTGGCTGGGTCGTCTGCCCCGCCCCCCCCCCCCCCCCCCCCCCCCCCCCCCCCCCCCCCCCCCCCCCCCCCCCCCCCCCCCCCCCCCCCCCCCCCCCCCCCCCCCGCCCCCCCCCCCCCCCTGCCCCACTCCCACCTCCCCAGGAGCTCCCCTCTCCTGGGGCAGCGTCTGCCCACCTGGCTCCTGCGCCCAGTCCCTCCCGGGTGAAAGCGAGACCACTTCCTCGTGAAAAGTGACAGTTTCCCCCTTGCACACTTGACCCGTGCAGTCTTCTTTACCCGGAAGAATGCTGCAAACCTGGGTAAAAACTGCAGCAAAACTGGTCCGAGAGTTCTCGGCCTCACGGCGCAGCGGGGGGCCAGCAGCTGTGGGCACCGCGGCCCGCACCCCCGCCTGTGCACCTGCGTGTGCCCCGGCGCTAGTGCCACACGGCCCCCTGGGCCAGGCAGCAGAGGCCCGGAGAGAGCAAAGCACCCACCAGAGCTCGGTTCCCTTAACCTCCAGTCGATTCTTGTCCTGGGAATGGATTCCTTTTGTAGGTTATGGTTCTGTTTACCGGCTTTTTGACATGAACACTACACCCAATAGTCTGTTTGCCTAGAATTTAACATGTCAGCAAAATGAAATTAGAAAACAAATCTTTTTAATGTTATATTTATTTTTGAGAGAGAGTGCGAGCAGGGGAGGGTCAGAGAAAGAAAGAGGGAGACACAGAATCTGAAGCAGGCTCCAGCTCTGAGCTGGCAGCACAGAGCCTGACATGGGGCTCAAACCCACGAACCGTGAGATCATGGCCTGAGCGAAGCCGGACGCTCAACCAGCTGAGCCCCCAGGCGCCCCCAAAATGATATTTTTAAACAGAGGGTCCCGTTTTCAATGCACTAGAGGGAACCTCCTTGATTTGGGAGGATTTAAATCTCTCAGCCTTCAGTAAAGCCTCCGTCAAGGAGTGCCGGGATCACATCTCACCCTCTGACCCTCACGCATCTGTCTGTAAATGCAGATTCTGTGTTTCGTGCACCGTGAGGCCCCCCTGCACTCGGGGGCCACTGACGGGGCGTGGTACCCACCCCGGCCACGTCCCCTGTGTCTGCACCGCTCAGGACAGACCATGGACGTGAGTTCTGCAAACTTCTCTCTCTGCTCACACTGCAGATAATGAATTATCTTGATCCTAACAAGCCAGGGACACTGGCCTCACACAATTGGCTTTACCTGATTCATCACTTTCCTGAATTTGGTTCTGGATGTTTTTAAGCATCGGTTTGATTTCCTCACTGCCCAACTCTGGCTCCCGGCCTAGTGGGCTTCTGCGCCCCTCCCTGGGCCGCGGGTCCCAGTCCAGCTGGGAGGGGACCGGTGCCCCCGCCGTGCCCACAGTTTGCGTTTGTGTGCTGACCAGCGCGTCTCAGCCCCGTAAACTGTAAGAAGCGTGCAGTCCTGGGAGCCGCCCTGTTCTCTGTAGTCCCTGGACACACACTGAATTAGTGATAAGGTCAAAATTTCAAACACAATTGGTACTATTTGCGGGAGGCCCGATCACCTGACTCGGGACAGATGCCGTCCGTGGGGAGGGGTCCCCATGGAACCTCCACCGGTGAAGACGGCCAGGGGCGCGCTGCCTTTTCCCACCGTTCGGGGCCCTCGCTGGGAGCTCACATCTAAGAGCCGCTATTAAGACGGATAAGATTTATGAGTCTAATTTTTCATTACTCAAAATAAAAAAAGTCCTATGCAATTGAAATCAAAGCTTATATACTTTCTATTTCTAAAACATTCTTTAAAATGACACGAGAAAAATCACAATTTGAGCCTCTAATAGTGATGGCTGTTGCAGGGACCTCTCTGGGCTTCTGACAGCCATTCTTCAGCCCAGCTCTCCCGAGTTAAGGCTCATGAAAACCGCCTTGCCTTATATTTCTCTCTGAGCACCGACCTTGCAGCTGCCGGCCGGCCCGGCTGAGGGATGAGCGTAACCATTTTCAGTCCGCCCCGGAACCTGCGGGGCCCTGACGGCGGAGAGTGACACGGAGCGCGGCCTCTGGGGCCGGAACTCAGCCCATCTGTCGGTCGTTTCTTGCAGGCGCGAAGGAGATTGACATCGCCGCGACCCTGGAGCACCTGAGGGACCAGAGGCCGGGCATGGTCCAGACAAAGGTACCGGGGCCGGTTCTCGGGCGCTGCGCGGGCGGCGGGGGGGTGGGGGCGTCTTTCCGAAGTTGTTTCCGAGCGAGGGCAGAGGGGAAGGGGACTGGCCGTCTCCCACGCGGGTCCTGGGTGGGACGGGGGCCCCTCGCAGGAGGGTCACCCGGGGACCCGGCAACCGGCCGCATCTCCCCAGAAACAGATGGATGCCAGTAGCTGTCCAGTGCCAGGCGATGTGGGGGCAGGGAGGACGTTACATTTATACAAAGATGTCCGTGATAAACCCCGGCACCCTTGCAGGCGAATGTTCTAGAGTCACCAAACATTCTGCCAGACTCCCCTGTCCGCCCGTCAGAACCACAGCTCTGCCGTGTGGTCATCAGATGTCCCCGCGGGGGCTGGGGTCCTCGGGCGCCTCAGCACCGCCGGTCTGCGTACATATGAACAGGCCACGTCTGCAGCGACAGGAGAGAAGACGGGGCTGCGGCCCGAGCTAGAGAGGAGGCCACACCACGGGCCGCGCCGCTGGCATTCGGGGAGATCTGTGTCCAGCGGGGCGGCAGCCCCCACGTCTCTTCCTAAAAGCACTCAAGTGCGAACCTCCGCTCCCTCAGGGTCATCCTCACTCCCAGAGGCCTTTAGCACCTCCACAGAAGACTGAAAATCAGTATAAACTGCATCTTTGTACCTAAGAGGACTTGGAATTGTAAAAAGCATTCATGAAATGGAGGCGGCTGGAGGCCCGAGGATTCGCTCTGTGCTGGCGGTGACGGCTCTGGGACTGGGGAGAGGCCCCCTGCCTCCCGGAGCCGCACTGTCTCCCCCAGAAGGTGCCTGCAGCCCCCAGGCCCCGTGCTGTCTGAAGTCACTGTGGAAACCAGACGTCCCACACGGCCTGAGCTGATCTAAACCCCAAGTGCTCTGCTGAGAACCAAGAAGCCACGCGCCTGTGAGGCGCAGCTGAGCGCATCTGGAGCTGGAAGATGCCCTAAAATACCTCACGAGAGCCACCTGGCTCGCTCTTTATGGCCAAGGTCAACCCCAAGCACTGAGGCAAATTTAGCTAAATTCTCCTACGGAACCAGAGACCTGTTCCACGCAGAACCGGAAGCCATGCCCCCCCCCCAGCGCCCCAGCCGCACGTGCCCCGGCGGTGACCTCCCCCCGGGCCCCAGCCCCACACGCACTCAGCCCCCGTCCCTCTGTGGCCCCGGACTGTGACGAGAGTCTCCCATGATCAGCGTGAAGAGACCCAATCACTCACAGCACCTGGTTTTCCTAGGGGTTTTCTTTATTTGAAATTCTGAAACGATTTCAGATCTGCAAAACGCTTGCCAGAATAACACAGACGGTCCCCATGTGCCCTCACTCAGTCTCCACTGCCAGCACCTTCCGCAAGCACAGTGCAGCAGTGCAGGCCGCCACTGTGTACCCCGGGCAGACCTGACCTTGTCCAGCTCATCCGTGTCCCCGGCGACCTTTCCCGGGAGCAGGACCACCCGCCGAGGCGATCAGGGGCCACGTCTCCCTCCACTCGCCTAGTGGGACCTCTTGGTGGCTGTGAGAGGTCTTGGAAGGAGAAGTGGCCAGGTGCGGGTCGCCTCCTGTGGACCGTCCCTTGCTTGGGCTCGTCTGACATTCCTGCGACCTGCTGTGACCAGCTCCAGGCACGCTTCCCGGGCAGGAGCACCCCGCACGGAGCCACGTGACCCCCGAGCTCCTTTCCGGAGGCGGACTTCCATCGCTGGCTTCAGGGCGGGGAGGGGGGTGTGGGGGGGGGGGTCCGCCAGGCCATTGTCCTGCTTCATCACCCTGTCACAGGGATACCGGTCCAGTGACAAGCAGCCTGCTGGTTTGGGGGCTCAGGGAAGGCCCATCCCGCCTGACTGACTGCCGCTCGGTGGCGGCCCCGTGACGTCCCGAAGCGCAGGGTCGGTTCTCCACCCCGGGATGGCCTGGCCCCACGCAGCCCCCCGGGGAACCTCAGCAGCTCGCACGAGGCCGGGAGACGAGCAGCACTTGACGGCAGGAGTGGCGAGCGGGTCCGCCACGAGCTGCGCGGTGTCTGGCTGCACAGAGAACCTGCGGGAAACCCTGAGTTCAGACCACGCCGCCTCCACCCTGCGCCCGGGGCCCTCTCGGGAGGCCTCCCCCACCCCAGGCGGCGAGGATGCCCCAAACGCAGGCTCCAGGGCGGATCTAGGCGGAAGACATCATGGGGAAGGTGCCTAACGCGCACAAAAACCATGCAGCCCGCTCTGTGCATCCTGTTTGCCAAAACAGGCCCTTTGGGGCACGAGGTCCCGAGGCCCAGGGGGCGGCGCCAGAGGCCGGAAGGAAACTGAAGCTACCGTCGTTACCGTGACGCGTCACGAACCCACGGCGGAACACACGCGCCGCCCCCCCCGGCCGGGTCCCCTGGCCCCGACTGACGCCCCCGGACAGCGGCCACCGGCCTCCTGCTGGGCGGGCCGTCTGCAGCCGCTGACCTCCTCCTCCCGGTGGGGGCTTAACAGCCGTCTGGAAGGGTGTGTCAATTCGGTTCGTAGAATTTCAAGGTATAGACGCGTCAAAGCCGCCATGCGGCCTTAGTTTAGGACGGCTTTGCCCAACATTACCCCCGGAACTGAACTTCCCCACCGCCCCACTTAGCAGAAGGGACCTCCGTGGGAAGAAGTGTGCACACCGCCGGCACTCTCTCCTAGGAGCCGGGAGGAGGTCGTCTCGGGGCTGCCCATTCGAGCACGGTAGTCAGACTGCCCGCTTGAGCGGAGTACAGAACAGGTTTGGGCCCTTGAGTCCGAGGACGGAGCGCCGGCACCCCGCACACGGCCAGCAGCACACCGTCACTTCTACGTCCAAATGAGCCACAGGCAGCTCATTTCCACCTGGAAACAAACCCCCGGTCAAACAAGCGCAGACACCTGACCGCGCCTGCTGGGGGACGGCTTCAGAGGACATGGCCCCGGGCCACGGAGCTGGCACCCACCTCGGGGACCAGACTGGGAACCAAGAGAAACCGGCAGAAAGAGGCACCACATGGTCGCCATCCACACACGTCTGTCACAAGCACAATAGGGCACTTGTTTCTAGGGAGGGGTGAAGCCAGGCCTCACGAGGTGAGCGACCTGGTGTCCCGTGACCCGCGCCTCGTTTGCCAAAGGCCTGGACGCCCCCCAGAACAGCATGTTCTCTCATGTTGGTCACTCTGAAGAGTAAGAGCCAGCTGACCGGTGTGTCTGGCCACCAGGAAGCGGTGTTGCGTCTGCCCGGGCAGAGTGCACCCAGTGCGTACCTGTGGAGCACGGTGCCCCCTTCCCTACCTGGCTACTTCATGCTGTCCATTTTCCCCAAGCCCACGTCCCGAATCCCGACTCCCCTTCCTCCTGGAGACGGGGTCTCCACCCAGCACCCCGCGGTGCTCGGGGTCCAGAGCAGCGAGCAGGACGGAACGAAGTGAGCCCCAGGCCTGCCCCCACATCCTGCGCTGGCACATCCTCCTCACAGCCTTGAGATGGCTCCCCTCAGACCCTCTCTGTGTCTCCCCCCCCCGTGCACACACACACGTGCATTCCTACACACTTGTGCACACATGCATACATGTGTGTGCCTGCACGTGTGTGCACACACATACTTGTGCATGCCTACACACATGTGCACACATGCACACGTGTGCGTGCCTGTACTGTGTGTGTACACATGAAAACACGTGCTCGTGCACACACATACTTGTGCGTGCCTACATACGTGTGTACATATACACTTGTGCATACCTACATGTGTGCGCCCAGATATAAACACATACCTTGCCCACAGATACACGTGTGCACACATACATGTGCACACATGTGAACGCCCGCACATGTGTGCACACATGTAAACACATACTCGTGCAAACACATACTTGGCATGCCTGCACACATGTGCACACATGCACATGTACACATATTCAGACCTAAATGTGACACGCGTGCACACATACTCGTGTACACGCGTGCACCCTGTCCCTCCTGCTCGGGTGTGAGAGACCAAGGACGCAGCCAGGGCTGGTCTCTGGAAGAGGAGCTTAGCAGAGGGCGCAGAGGTCATTCTGCCCCGCCCCCCTTTAATGGAGGCATGGGGGAGCAATGCCCGGAGGCATTGTTGGTGCCCCCTGGGGGGTGACAGCCACTGACTGGCACAGCCATTCACAGGCCTCGCTGAGCCACAAGGATCCCCCCCGACTTCTATCCGCCATGGCAGCTCCACTGAAAATGTGGGTGCGTGCCCGGTGCCCCCAGGACGGGGTGAGGAGCCGGCACCAGGGTGTGCGTTCGGGGCTGCTGCCCACGGACACTTGTCCAGGAAGAAGGTGGTGACCAGCCCGGCCCCCGCCAACCGGCCCTCAGGAGCACCGCACGCCCCTCCCAAGGGCCTTCGTCACAGGGCCCCCGCATCCCGTCCGCTGGTGCTCCCAGCCGGGTCCCAGTGGACCTCCTGCGCACGGGGCCACGGGGCCACTACTGTAACAACTGAAGCCACACCTGCTGCCAGCGAGTCACGTGTCCTCGGGCTCTTTGTCCTGTGGACACCGAGTGTCTCGATTATAATCGAGGCCCAAGTACAGGTCTGCACCCTGCCTTTGTCACATGACCCTGCAGCAAATGCGTCACCTTCCTACTGATCCTCCCAATGGTGGCATTAGATCCCAAGTGCACGAAGTCATGACTTCGTGCTTGTCCACCACCCCCTTTAAAGATCACGTCCTGGGATGGATTTTCAAGGTGTCAGAGCAATAAACGGCACGGGACACAGCACATTAGAGTTCCAAAGAGGCTTCCTTCATTTTTTAATGTTTCAAGTCATCACGAAACCTGGATCGACCCATTGGCAAGTCTGCATCTGGAGAAGAAATGGTCCGGCTGGTCGTGTGTAATGAACGTGTGTCCTCCAAACGACACATCTGCTTGAACGAGCCATCAGCGGGAGAGACGGTGCCCGGAAATGCTTCCCGCCGCTGGGGACAGCCAGAGCCGGAGCTCGGCCCCAGCGGCCGCCTCCAGGGTCCGCAGGGAAGGAGGGAGGAGGTGCCTCCTGTGGGTCGGGCAGAAGCAGGCGCCGGGCGCAACTGTGAAACCCACGGGAACGCCCTCAACAGTGGCACCTGGAACGGGCACCCAGAGGCGGTGTGCCCACTGGCAAAGGCACGTGTTCGAGCACACAGGTCACCCCTCCCACGCCAGTGCAAGGAGACACCGAGGGCCACCCTGCCTTTGGTCCCAGCCTGGGCGTTAAGCTGTCCTGCCTCTCTGTGGTTTCAGCCACGTACTGGGCACTCCGGCTGGAAATCAGTCATTAATTTTGGATTTGGAGCAACGTCAAAGGTCTTGTGCAGCCAGGGGAGTGTGCAGGGGTGGGCTTGGACAGAGGACAGAAAAATCCTGAAAATGCCCCGTTTCTACCTCACCGTCTTGGCAGGTTACTCTTTTGAGAGGATGAGCCACGCCCAGTGCACGTGCCTGTGTCCGGGGGCACGCGTGTGCACGCACACTCCAAGGCGGGACACGATGGGGGGGCTCCTGGCGGCTGCAACAGGGCGCACTGGGGTGGATGACAGGCTGACACCAGGGGCAGCGAGGACACTTCGGGAAGGAGGCCCCCAAGGGGGTGGGGGGATGGCTGGTTCCTCCGCAAGTGTGCACCCGACAGGTTAGAGGGCCGAGCTCTGAGCCGGGGGCACCTCGGCCCGTGCACCCCTGCCTGCACCTCGGCCCACGCACCCCTGCCCACACCCCGGCCTGCGCACCCCTGCTCGCACCCCGGCCCACTCACCCCTGCTCGCACCCCGGCCCACGCACCCCTGCCTG
>NC_043701.1:1212625-1215675 GCF_006229205.1 Suricata suricatta
CCCCCCCGTCTCCCGCTCACGCCCCCGTCCTTCCGCTCACGCCCCCCCTTGTCCTTCCAGGGCCAGTTCGAGTTCGCGCTGACGGCCGTGGCGGAGGAGGTCAACGCCATCCTCAAGGCCCTCCCGCAGTGAGCCCGGCGGCCAGGAGGCGCCCGCACCCGGAATGACAGTGACGTGTCTTCGGTCGCTGCGTGGTCAGCGCAGTTTACCGGTTACAATGTGCATTGTCGTTGAGCCAAATCACAGTGAGGAGAGGTTTGTGGAGTCGTCCAATCACACGGGGCAATCACTTTATCTGTCTTTACTTTCCTGGAAGAAAACCCTTGTCCTTAAAGCACACATTCCCTTCCTAACTGCAAACAGCAGCGTCCTGACGAGGCAGCGGCCTTCACACTCGCACGGGCTGCGAGGGCTGGCTTGTGACTGCGGGTCTGGGGCGCGGCCGGCTCCGCAGGGAGGGGGCCGGGCTGCCAGGGCACGGAGGGAAGGCCAGCAGGTGTAACAAACCCATTCGGCATCTGTCCCCGAGCCGCTCATCACCGGCGAGAGCCGCTGGCTTCTTCCGGAGTCCGAGCAGCAGTGGTTAACGTCCAGCAGCTTTGGGGCAAATAAAATCATCAGCGCATCTCCTTTCTGGCCCCACCCTGGCTGCTGGACGCCCGCCCCCGCCACTGTCCACAGCCCGTCTCTACCGCCCACCCCCGGGGACAGGCAGGGACAACTGCTCTCCCGCCTGGGGAGCGCCCACCTCCCTGGCCGCCGCCCGGGGTGATGCCTCACGCTGACAGCCAGGCTAGAGGCACCGAAAGTATGGATTCACAGAGCGCGATGGCAGGCGCAGCGACGGTCGCCCTCCCTCGGGACAGCCGGGATGGGGGCCGGGTCCCTGAGGAGCGCTCCACCCCCCCCTCCCCCGTCAGGCCTGCTCCCCCAGGGGGTATCGTGGGCCCGCCCGCCTCCCGAGCGCACCGCGGGCACCCACGGCCAGAAGGAGAGGCAGGGTGCCGTACCTGTCTGCCTGCGGGCGGGGTGGGCCTCCTCCCGGCCATCAGACCCTGTCACCTAGGTCAGACCCTCGTGCGACTCGCGCACAGGTGTCCAGAGGCGATCCGGGTTTGCCGAGGTAACACCGGACCATCAGGTTGGCCACCGCCAGTCCCGGAAGCAGGGGTTCGTCCTGCTGAGCTGGGACCGTGGCCGTGGGAAGGCACGCAGGCAGCTGCACACACCGCGGCTTCCGCTAGGATTAGGTGCAGGGCGTCGCGGTCCCTTCCACGCCCTGCTTGGCGCACACGCTCCTTCCGTCCCACATAGATGGCGTCCCACAGGCGGTCTCTGGGAGAGCGGCCTCTGGCTGGGGGGCAGGTGCCAAACGCATTGGTGTCTGTCAGCGGTCCGTGCCGTCATCCGCTGCAGTAGTTCCATGTCTTCGCCAGACTTGTTTCTCCCTTTCCGGAATCCAAATAATGAATAGAAACCAATTTATCTGAATATAGGAAGCATATACCTACTTGTAATTTCTAAATTCTTATGTTTCGAAAGAAATCCTCCAGTGTCAGATATATAGATATATTTAATGGTGTCAGATTAAACTTTTGATTTCACATTTGAATGGTCTTTCTTTGGGGAGGGGGGCCCCCTGCCCATCCTTGCTCCAGAGGCGGGGCGCGGAGGTTGCCGAGGGCAGGCAGGAGCCCTTCCCGGAACTCCACACCGTGTTGGCAGGGCCCGCTGTGCACCACGGGCCGGAGCATCTGGGAGGGCTCAGTCGTCAGAGTGACTGCCTGGCCGTGGTGACAAGCTGGGGCTGAGGTCCATCCGAGTTGCCTGCACCCTCTTCTCCTGCACGTCTGGCTGGTGTGAGCGCAGGGGCGGCTGCGGGTGACATCCCCCCCCCCCCGCCCTGAGCTCCCCCCTCAACCAGGTGGGTGCACAAGGACATGCCTCTCCCAACAGGACACGTGCTGGGGTCACTGGGGACAGTTCGCCCTGACAGAGGGACTCATTCGGGGTAGGGGAGGGCGCTGTGGCTCCTCCCATAACTGTCTCGGCAACCATGGCAACTCAGGGCTGCGTGTGGAATCAGCATGTCACAGAATCAGGTCATTGCTGACAGCTCTGGCTGGGTGGCCGTCGGTTACACCTATCTCTCCGACCCCCCCCTTCCCCCCGCTTGCCTCACGTTCGAGTCCTGCCTGGGCGTCGGCGGGCTTGTGCGTCCCACACACTGTGAAGTCACTGATGCTGATGTCACAGGTGTAGGCATCACATGTCGGGGGGGGGGGGCCTCTCTTGAGGGTCACGTGACAGATGTGCAGAAGAGACCGCGATGCCAGGGAAGGCTCCCTGCCGCCACGAGTATCTAGGACTCCTGGATAAAGTGCACCTTCCCCTCGTGCTGCGCCTCGGCTCTAGAGAAGGGACCGAGGAAACCCGCGGTCATGTGGGCGATGTCGATGCTCAGGGCACAAGGGCCGGCGCGCCACTCCGACCCCATGCCACGGCCGAGGCGGTGTGCCCGCCAACGGTCAGGAGCGGGCGCTCGGATCCGGGACCAGGGATGCGCTGAGGGACCCCTAGATGTGCGCTCAGCCAGACGCAGGGATGACACACCACGTCCTCTGTCCGCAGGGCCACATGGCCAGCTGCTGCTCACGGCACGCTCACGGCCGCGACTGCGGAATTCCTGCGGTCGAGCTCAGAGGCAGTCTGACTTCGCTGCGGAGGGGTCATGGCTGCTGGACACGAGGTGGGGACTGTGCCCGCGATTCCTTCGTGCCGCTCGCTGTGTGGAGCCTTCGATGGCTCACACTTCTGCATCAGGGGCGTCCTGTCCATCACACACTGGACGGTTCTCTAGACGGGCTCTGGGTTATCTACACCTGCTGATCGCTGCGATGTGACTGCCCGTAGATGTGACTGCCCGTGGAGGAGTCCAACGAGCAAAGGGCAGTGAGCGGGCAGACAGACTGACAGGTGGGGGGCAGCAGACAGACAGGTGGGGGGCAGACAGACTGACAGGTGGGGGGGCAGACTGACAGGTGGGCAGA
>NC_043701.1:1215775-1222567 GCF_006229205.1 Suricata suricatta
GGGGGCAGACAGACTGACAGGTGGGGGGGCAGCAGACAGACTGACAGGTGGGGGGCAGCAGACAGGTGGGGGGGCAGACTGACAAGTGGGGGGCAGACAGACTGACAGGTGGGGGGGCAGACTGACAGGTGGGGGGCAGACAGACAGACAGGTGGGGGCAGCAGACAGACAGGTGGGGGGGCAGCAGACAGACTGACAGGTGGGGGGCACAGCCACTCCAGAGGGCGGCAAGTGGAGTCAGAGTAACTAGGAGGTGTTCACCTGCGCGTATTAATACGACTTTTCGGTTAACATGACTTACTAGTGGCGCCCCTGCAAGCTGGCCCGCCCCTTCCCGGGAGCCGCACGGGGAAGGATCTGGAGAACGGCCAGCCCAGTTTCCGGCTGGAAAAGGAAGGAGTCCCGAGGCGGGGGGACAGGAAGCCCACGCTGAACAAGGAGGGCTGATATGCGAGCGAGCCCAGCAGGCCCCTGGGCGCCAGCATCGGTGAAGGCAGAACCGGGGGGGGGGGGGGGGGCACCCAGGTCCCCCGAGAGATGCGTCCGTGAGGATCAGCTCCCCAAGACCAGTCACGAGGCACACGAGGAACAGGACCAGTGTGGGGAAGAGACCTCGCATGCGGGGCCAGTGCAAACCGTACACCCCCACCAAAGAGCAATAAAATGGGTTTGAACATTTCGATGGCAGATAGGGACAGTGGCTGGCAGGAAGTGATTTGGGAAAGAACCCAACGCATCTTCTAGAAACGAAGCCCAAAGGGAGCCACTGTTTGGAAGGGGGGGGTGCACGCTCACCATGCAGGCTGAGGCTCGAGCTGGCTGACGGCTGAGGGCCGAGCGGTGGCCTGAAGGCCCTCGTGCAGGGAGAGCGGGCAAGAAATGGGGGAGCCAGCAATCGGGCGGAAACGGAGCCGGTGCCAGGCACCCTGAGGAGCCTCCACACCACGTCTCAGATCCGCCCAAAATGCGTCCCGGCAGGAACGGCTCTGACCCAGAGTCCCAGCCCCGGGGGCCGCGGACACCTGCTGGAGGTCCTCGTTACCAAGATTGCGCTGGACGTCCTTCTGGACTGACCGGGGACGCGCATCTCCCAGTCACGACGGTACCTAGCACTTAGTGTGCACCCGGTGTGTACCCCTGGCCCTGAGGGGCTTCGAGATCAGCTGGAAGACGGGCAGTGGTGGCTGAGGAAAGCGGTATGTGGACACTTACCAGGTGGCAGTGAGCTCACAGTGGGGGAGGGGAGTCCCCTCCAGAGGCTCTGAATTCGGACACTCGCCCCTCCCCCAGTCGCCTCTTCCTGTCAACACTGGGGCTTCACCATCAAGTGATTCGGGGGTGTGTTTTTATGAAATTGTTGCTTGAGACCATGAGGTTTTTCTTTTTAATACAAACTGTTGGATGTAATCTTCTGGAAGGAAAACGGAAGTGCCATGTACCACAATTCGATAACCTGATTAATCCAGGAAGTACACATGGCTCTCAGCAGCGAGCCCGGAAATCTGTACTGGAACTCAGTTCTTCGCGATTCCTTGGGAATAAGCACGCGTGTGCTCACACGCACGCCTCTAGCTGATGAAGTCCTGGGAGTGCGAGGGTTCCGGGGTCCCAGCCCCATCCCTCCTGCCACACTCTGCTCCCCCAGCCCCGCCCCGCCCCCCCCCCCCCAGCTGCAGCCGCCCTGACTCAGACCGCTCACCCGGCTCACAGGTGGCGGGGGCGGGGTCAGCGCCACAACACTTTTCCACCCTCCTCTGAAGCCCCCACGGTCACGGAGACCGGCACAGCCCTGTCCGCTGACACCGTGTCCACCTACCACGGTGCCTGTCCGTGGCCGAGTCCCGTGGCCGAGCCCCGGGGGCCCCTGCACGACCTCCCAGCGTCGGGGCCCTCCTGCCTGAGCATCTGCTTCCAGTGTGCTTGTCTTTCTGGACCCGGGGCAGGGCTCCCTGCCTGGTGCTCTAGCCCGGGGCAGAGGGGCGGGGGAGGGATGCACGGCCGGTGCCCCGGGCCAGGCGGGGCTAGAGAAGGGCCGAAGGTCCCCAGCCCTGCAGAGTGTGCAGGTGCGGCCCAGGTGCTCCCCCGCACAGCCGACCCGGGGACCAGAGCCCGCCTGTGGCCGGCAGCTGTGGTTTGGAGCGAGCCAGGCACAGAGCGCTGGGCGAGATGCTCCACCCATGGAAACTTCCAGAGTCTGTCTGCACCTTCTCCGGGGATGCCAAGGGCTCCCAGGATTGCTCTGACTCAGAAAGCAGCCCTGGTCTCGGGCAGGAGGGTGGGCTCTCAGGATAAAGGAGACAGAGGCAGGAAGGAGCCCCTCAGCTCTGCTATCCGGCCGAAATGTTACTTTCAAGGCCCTCACCTCTGTCTTCCCGCTCTCCCCCCTGCTCTCTCTCTGTCTCTGTCTCTTCTCCCTCCCGGGGCGTCTATTTTAAAGGAACAACTTACACATAAGTCTTCTGGTTTGGTTATTTTCAAAAGCAGACCCATGATTTGGGGGGTGCCCTGCTGTTCTCAGCCCCCCTGCTCCCCACAGAGTGGGGGCCAATGAAGGCGAAGAGAAGATGCAGGCTGTGCCTCGTGGCACACGCGGCAGGTGCCGAGGGCCTGGCTGACCCCCTGTGGGGCACTGGACCCCAAGGCCGGCTCATGCCAGGCCCCACAGGAGCCAGAGCCCCCTCCCCTGCCGACCACATGCCATGTGGGGGGGGGCAGGTAAGTGCAAAGGCCCAGCTCTGCGGGGCTGCCTGTGGGGGACGGGGCTGCCTGCGGGGGCCAGAGCCTTGGTGACAGCGATGCAGTGCCCGCAGTGGTGGCCTGAGAGCCCTGTAACCTCCCCCAACCTGTGTCACACCTGACCGGGTGCCACGACAGACACACGGGTGTCACTGCACGTGGTCATGCGTGCACACACACACACCTGTGCGCTCACGGGCGCCCCCCACACTCCCCAGGATGCCAAATATCCCAGGTCTAGAGTCAGTCAATCCTTTTGCTTTAAAACCCATCTGAAGCAAGTGACACTGAGCGCCGCCCAGGGCTGCACCCCCCGCCCCCCCCCCCGCCTCCAGGGCTCCAGGCCCCAAAGCCTCCTTAAGGATGTGGGGCCGTCCTGCCCACCGGGCACGGGTCTTCCTGAGAGGGCTCCTGCCCTTGGGGTGCCAACCATCCGTGCAGCCATTGGCACCCAGCCTGAGACCCGGTGGAGGGTCGGGCCTTTCCCCTTCCCCCCGGCTGCAAAGGGGCACCTGTGAGTGCCCTGCTCCTGTGAATCCCGAAGCCAGAGAGACAGGGCCTGTGGCCCCCCAGGCACAGCTGTCCTCTGGCAAATGGCTGCTTCTGATTCAGACCTGGCTCACACGTGCTTTCTGAACCGCCCGCCGCGAGTAGGTCCCGCCGCCACAC
Organism: Suricata suricatta; assembly: GCF_006229205.1. NCBI lineage: Eukaryota > Metazoa > Chordata > Mammalia > Carnivora > Herpestidae > Suricata > Suricata suricatta. The sequence continues at coordinate 1,219,181 of NC_043701.1, forward strand.
AGTTAGAACCACAGCACAGGGATGGCGCCTAGGTCTCTGCAAATAGCTTCTCCCTCCCGCAGGCGCTGTCGGTCAGCCCCCAGCCCCAAACCGGCCTCTTGGTGGACGTGACCACGATCCTGAGGTTTGCTTCCCTTGCCCTCGTGCACATACCAGGATACGTGGCCATTGCCGCTCATGTGCGGGAGGGCTTCCGGGGCAAGGCCACGCGGCCTCCGTGTCCACCCTGCAGCCCCTCTACCCCCACATCCAGGTGGGGGGCGAGCAGCGCCATGCCGGCCACACCCCCGGCCCGCACTCAGCCCGTGATGCCTCTGCCTCAGCTTCCCCATCTGTAAAACGGGTTCCGTTCTCGACTTTGGGGAGAGAACCAGGCTGAAGCCTGGGTCGTGTGGATGCCAGTCCCACTGTATCCAGCCATTTCTTCCCCAGTGTCCTGGCTGTCGGCCGGCGCTCTGCGGAAGCCCTTGTATATCACACGTGGGATCCACCCAGGTTCTGAGCAAGTTAAGAAACCAACCGAAGGCAGGGGACCTGGGTGGCTCAACTGGTTAAGCACTGACTCCCACTGGGGTCATGATCTCACTGTTCGTGAGTTGGAGCCCTGTGCTCACAGCTCAGAGCCTGGAGCCTGCTTCAGCTTCTGTGTCTCCCTCTCTCTGCCCCTCCCCTGCTCATGGTCTGCCACTCTCAAAAATAAAATAGAAAAAAGGAAGGAAAGGAAGAAAGGGAAGGAAGGAAGGAAAGAAGGAAAGAAAAAAAGGAAGGAAGGACAAAAGAAAAAAAGGAAGAAAAAGAACAAAGAAAGGAAGAAAGAAAGATAGATAGAAAAATAGAAAGAGAAATCAAAGGCAAAGGCAGAAGCCAAAAATAGCCCTTGAGGGAGGATGGGGCTCAAAAGGGAGGCTGAGCTCCGGGCCCCGCCCACCACCCGCTTCTGCCCCGCCCCAGCCCCGCCCACCGCGACTTCTGCGCCCCACCCCCCGGACTTGTTTCTCAACCCCGCACTGTTCACTCCGCCTTCCTCTGTGTGCCTCACACGGTCTCATCTTCTTTCCCTTTTCCTCTTTCAGTCAGAAAAGTCAGCCCCTGAGCCGTCAGCCGCCAGGCCCGCAGACAAAACCCGGCGCAGGCCCGGCCGCCCCCCACCCCAGCAGGCTCCCCAGGCCTGGGCGCCCACCTGCTGGGACTTCCAGGACGGAGGACCGTGGAGCCAGCGCTGAGGGGACAGGGGGCTCCCTCACGGGCTGGACGGCGACCGGGGCGGTGGGCGTTTCCCTGAGGAACCTAAAAAGAGCAGTAGTTCACCCAAAGGAAGGGGCTGCTAATGGTGGGCTCCGCAGAGGCTGGAGAAGCAGGGGCGCGCCCTCTTCCCTGGGGGGTCGGCGGGGGAGTGGGAGGGGCCAAGGCCACCTTTCCATGAAGGCCCTGAGGACCGGGCTCTGCACCCACCACACCCACACCCTATACACCCCACACCCCCACACCCCACGTACACACACATAGAAACACCACACACACACATTACACACTGCACCCCGCATAGACCCATACCCCCCACACCCCACATACACACCCACACACCCACACACAAACATAGAAACACCCCGCACGCCCCCCACACCCCGCACAGCGGGCCCTGCGGCTCGGGAGCATTCCAGTCTTGTCTCAGAGGCTGACGCCTTGCTCCAGGCGCTCCTATAAATATGTCTCCTAAGTTCAAATGTCCGTTGTTTATTATCAGAAAACATGATCACTGAGAAACTGCAAATCTCAAGAATACAGAGAAATAAGACTGTTCTGATAAACCCCCCAATTCCGAAATCAGGATCACCCGGCCGCGGTGGGAGGTCGGGGGCCCTGACTCTCCGTGGCTCCCGGGGTCAGCAGCCAGGTCTGGAGTTCAGGGCACAGGACGGGGCGGGGCGGGGCCTGCTGTGGGCCTGTTCTGCGGGCGGGCTGCCGAGGGGCCGAGGGGCCGGGAGACCCTGGGTGGGGGCCGGCCTTGCAGACCTCCCTCCCCGGGAGGGGGGCCTGGGGGGCGGGGACCTGAGGAGGAAGGTGCTGGAAGGCGGGAGGGAGGTGGGCACAGCGGGACAGCAAAGGAGGTGCATGTGTGCACACGTGTGTGTCTGCGTGCGCACACGTGGGTCGATGTGAGAGGGCAGCAGGAGAGGCAGGGCAGGGAGGTCCCGGAAGCCAGGCCCTGGGGCCGGCGGGCAGGCAGGGGGAGGACGGTGTCCGCTCCTCCTCTGACCAGCTTGGGAACACCTCAGGGCTCAGCTGAGCACAGTGAGCGGTGGTGACAGAGGAGGTGGCTCGGCCCCAGCTCTCCGTACCCCCAGACAGCGCTCAGAGGGAGCCAGCCTCCGTGCCCCTTGTGTTCAAAGTCCTCAGGGATGCGGGGAGGAGGAGTCATCTGAGGGCAAGGCACCGGGGGCACCAGGATCCCTCTATTCACAGCACCTGCTAAGCCTGCGGCCTCCTGTATGCGGCCCACAAGGCCAGGGCTGGATTTCGGCCCCAACTTGTCCCCTCAAGCAGAGGCCCTTGTGCAGTGAACATGTACAACTAGACTCAAATGTGAAGATCCAAGGGTGCCCGGCCTGAGTATGAGGCTGAACAGCCCTGGCTGACACAGGGGCGCGGCCAGGAGGTGCGGGCACCCAGCCCCACCATCTGCCCAAGCTTGGGGCCACTGGGGGGCCCTGTCCAGCTGTAAGACTAGGGGAGGTTTGGGCTCAAGGCCTACTAGTCAGGGTCCCCTTGGGGGGTGGGGGACTGGTTAACAAGCCCCGGGGGAGCATGGGGGGCAGCGGCTCAGGGAAGACACGGAACCTAGGGCTCCAGGAGCGCGGCCAGGAGGCCTCCCCCAGCACGAGTCCGCTGCCCTCCGCCCTGACTCTTCCCTGACACCTTGCCCTGCGTTCATCTTTGTGAAGGTTTCCGGTCCCATCCGGCAACAAGATTAAAGGCAGAAAGAACCACCTTGAAGCACCAACCACGTCCACAGAGATCCATGCGACTCCCAGTGTCTGCTTCACTGTCCAAATGTGACTTCCTCACCCAGACTTTGCATCCCAGTCCTGTCCCCAAACCGAGGGGACTGACAATCAGAGGGTACGGGTCAGACAGGTGTGTTTTGAGTCCTGGTTATGTAGCCCCAGGAGCCACCCGGGCGTCCAGCCGGTCCCTCCCCCACAAGGTCTCCCAGACTGCAAACAACCCCCCCAGGCCCAGCTCCCTGCCCCCCCAGGCCCAGCGCCCCTGCCCTCCCAGGCCCAGCGCCCCTGCCCTCCCAGGCCCAGCTCCCCTGCCCCCCCAGGCCCAGAGCCCCTGCCCTCCCAGGCCCAGAGCCCCTGCCCCCCCAGGCCCAGCTCCCCTGCC
>NC_043701.1:1222667-1231310 GCF_006229205.1 Suricata suricatta
GCCCCTGCCCCCCCAGGCCCAGAGCCCCTGCCCCCCAGGCCCAGCTCCCCTGCCCCCCCGGGCCCAGCTCCCCTGCACCCCCCCCACACACACACACCTACTCCACAAATTCAAGGTGCTGCCTCTGGCCCGGGCTATTGTGAGGGCTTTGAACCCCTTAAAACCCTATCATCTGTGCCCCTTCCTTCCTAATAGGCTCCCCCTGCAGTGGAGGTGAGCAAGGTGCGGTGGGGCCATGGCGCAGGGAGCTGGAACTGCAGGGGACAGTGGGGGGGCTGGGGGGTGCACAACTGGGTGCATGCATGGAGCCTGCAGGGGTGGGGGAGTCCAGGGAGGTGGGGCTGGAGCCTGCAGGGGTGGGGGAGTCCAGGGAGGTGGGGCTGGAGCCTGCAGGGGTGGGGGAGTCCAGGGAGGTAGGGCTGGAGCCTGCAGGGGTGGGGGAGTCCAGGGAGGTCGAGCAGGAGCCTGCAGGGGTGGGGGGAGCCCAGCAAAGGGTATCAGGGCCTGAGTGAACTTGTAAATGAGTCCCACATGCTCCCCACGCCCTCCCCTCTGCTGTGGCCCCAGAACTCCTGAGAAGCAAGCCTCACCCCTGGCGGTCCCCGCAGCCCCCATCCTCTGCGCTCTGATGTGACTCTGAGACTCGAGGGTGGTCTGTCTCCCTCGGAGCGAATCGACGTTTGTCACTTACAGGACTTTACATAGATTCTTCGAAATTGGCACTTGTCACCGTTAGAGACACACAAACTGTTGCTCTGTAAGTACAACTAATAAAATTATACAGTTTTAAATCTTAACTTCGTTCTTAACACACACCATAAAGATGTGATTTCTGTTTCTCCTGTTGAGAGACAGGTCACTAGACCCGCAGACGTCTGTGGCCGTGGCGGGGGGCCTCACACACACGGGCTCACAAGCACCTTTGTTGGGACAAGGCAGGCTCATCCTTCCAAAGCAGGGTCAATGCTCAGGACTTGGCTGGAGCCTCCCCTCCCCGCTCCTCCGCCTTCCCCCTCCCCCTCTCCCCTGCCATGCACCTGTCAGCGTCCCTCGCTGTGTGACAAACACCCCAAACTTGGTGGCTTCAGACAACCACCATTTTGCCGGCTCTCATGACTCTGTGCTGCCTGGACTCCACTGCGGGGCGCACTTGGGGGCTGTATGGGGCTGCAGTCAGATGGCGGCAAGGCCGGGCATCCAGGATGGGCTCCCCTCCTGCCCAGCGCCAGCTGGGGCAGCGGGACCGGGGGGCCTCCCCTCCCCCACTAGGCTGGGTGTCTGCGCCCGCACATGTGCCCAGCAGACGGCATTCCTAAGGGAGACAACAAAACTGCCGATTCCCATTAATTTGGACTGGGGGGCCTGAGTGTCCATCCTGGCACGTCCTACCAGCTGGAGTACGGGGCGCCCCCACATCGCCCCACCGGGCGTGCGAGTGGCCCTCTCCGTCACTGCCCCCCCCACCTTCGTGCCCAGGAAGGCCAGCTCCGTCGTGTGGCCCCGGGCTCCTGTCCTCCCTGCGTGGAAGAGTCCGGGATGTGTCTGCGGCCAGCAGGCAGCTAACACAAGGACAGAGCAGGTGCGTGGTCACAGTGAGACGCCCCTGGGCCGGCACGTGGGGAACAGCCACCACCAGAAGTCCCTGGGCTGGTTTGGAAGTGGGCGGACGTGTCACCCAGGGACCCACTGCTGACTCCAACCCAGTCCACCGAAGACCAGGGCCACTCCCGTGGGTCTTTAGGTTGTGGGGTGATGGAAGCCTCCGCTTCGCGCCGACCGACCCCGACCACGGCACACGGGGACACGGTAGGACACTGCCTCTCCGCCTCCCAGTTCTCCCCCAGGGCACCTACCCCTCCTGCCCAGCCCCCACCACCCCTCAGCATCAAGCCTGCCCCAGCCCCTCTGGACGGAGCCCTGTGCAGGCCCGACGCTCTGGCCCGTGAGCCCCCTGTGGCGCCTTCCTTCCCGGGGCCACTGCTCCGCCTGCCTTCCGGGGTTTACGTCACAGGCCTGCGAACGGCCCCCTCTGTGTCTGTGGGGGGTCCCAGGACCTGGACCCTCGTGCACCAGCTCGGGGCCCCTCAGGAGTACTGCTGGGACCACCCCCGACACCTGGCTGGCGCCCAGGACACAGCGCAGGTCGGCGCCTTGGCAGCCCTCTCCTGGCCATCCCTTTATGTGGGATGGTCCCCTCTCCGCCTCTGTCTCTGTAGGTCTCTGTCTCTCTGCCTTTCTCTATCTCTGCGTGTCTGTTTCTGTATGTCTGTCTCTCTGTCTCTGTCTCTGTCTATCTTGTCTCTCTGCCTCGGTCTCCCTTTGTCTCTGTCCACCCCCTCCCCACACACACTCCTAGTTTTCCCCTAGGAATTCGGAGCCCGCCTCATGGCTCCGGGCCCCCCCCCCGCCCTGAAAGGCCGGGAGGCGCAGGGACCTGCACGCGGGGAGGTGGCCTCGGCCGGCAGAGACACCCAGGAGCAACCTCTCATCTCCTCTCAAAGAGAGGGGCGAACTCCCGGGTGGGGCCGAAGTCGCCTCTCATAAGCACTCGATTTAGAACCTTTGCTAAAATTAAGCCTTTGTTCACCAGACATTTTTAGACTGAATAATTTTCCACTCCTGCCGTATGAGAAGTGATCTGTTTTATTAGGAAAAAATACTTGTCATATCTGCACAGGGATTAAACCAGACGGCCCTCGCGGCGTCCCCGGCTCTGTGCGGACACGCCTGCAGGGGGCGGGAGTGAGGGTCTGAGCTCTACCCTCCAGGCCCCGGAAAGTGCCTCCGGATCACAGCGATCACAGCTGCGGTGGGCGCTGTATGGACGAGAGCCCCGCCCCCACTTCAGCCCCAAGAGGGCGGGGGAGGGGCACGGTGACACCGTGGGGGGCACTCCCTGTTCTCCGTGCTCCTCACGCACAAGTCCACTGCCCCCTCACGACTGTCCCACAGGCAGGTGTGGTTATTACCGACACGCTACCAACGGGGACACTGAGGCGCAGAGTGGTGGCGTGCCCAAGAACACACGGCCATTTGCTGGAGACAGGTGTTCGGGCCACCTGCGCCAGACACAGGCTCCGCCTCACAGGCAGCCCAGCCCAACATAAGCCTTCAAGAGAGGGGAGCACCAGGACCAGAGGGCATGTGGGCCCCGACCTGGAAGTGAGGTCGGGTGACACTTCCTAGAGGAGATGACACCTGAAGTCTGGGTCACCCGGGGCGGGGCAAGGAGGGAGGAGGGAACTTCAGCCGGTGAACAGGACTGCCACAGACAGCAGTGCAGGACGTGCACTGCGTAATTCCAATCACGGCAGTGTAGATGCGCCCCGGAAATTGGGTGACCCGGCAGCCCTCCACCTTGAAAGCCCCGAAGGACTCAGACTTGCCCTCAGAGCCGCCACGGCTCTCCCCGCACCACCCCTGCAACCCAACATCCTTCGCTCTCACCAGCGGGGCTGAAAGTCATTTCTAAAAATCCTGTTCGATACCATCGTGTTCTGTTCTGTCTAATTACTGGTGTTTCAGCAGCATTATTTTCTTTTCTTCTACTAAAGGTTTTTGCTGGCCTGGGAGTCTCAACACCATTGATTCTTTGTGGAAAATACATTCTAAATTTCAAATAACACTTCCTGCCTGGGAATAGGGCCCCAACTGCATTTTTAAAAATTTTACTCAAATGTATTTAAACTAAATAAATTCAAATTCAAACTAACACAAACACAAAACACACATCCGTTTCTCTAACCCCCACCCCCTGCCTCTCCCGAGCACTAATCTGGTCTCCAGATCTGTGAGCTTGGTTTTTGTGGAAGGGTTTTGATTCTGCAGACAGGAGACGTCACACAGGATTTGTCTTTCTGACTGAGGCATCTCACTGAGCACAATGCCATCAGGGTCCGTACGTGTCGTTGCAAATGGCAAGATCCCCTTCCCGACGGCTGAGCCGTGGTCCCCTGGACAGACACACCTCGCCCGGCGGTGGACACACGGGTCATGCCGCGTCCCGGCCGCTGGGGACGAGGCTGCAGCCAACACGGGGCGCAGACACGTCTTCACGGCGCTGATTTCAAAATGTTTTAATGTTTATTTTTGAGGAGGGGGGAGAGAAAACGCAAGTGGGGGCGGGGCAGAGAGAGAGGGAGACACAGAATCTGAAGCAGGCTCCAGGCTCTGAGCTGTCAGCACAGAGCCTGACGGGAGGCTTGAATCCATGAGCTGTGAGATCATGGCCAGAGCTGAAGTCCGATGCTTAACTGACTGAGCCCCCAGGCGCCCCCAAGATTCTGATTTCAATTCCTTCGGATCAATACCCACAAGTGTGATTATTGGAGCACATGATAATTCTGTTTTTAACCTCTGTCGGGACCTCCATGCTGTCTTCCACAGCGGCCGCACCAGTTTGCATTGCCACCAACGGTGCACGAGGGCTCCTTCCCCCACGTCCTCACCAACACCTGTTGTGTCCTGTATATTTTAGCCATTCTGACAGGTGTGAGGTGGTATCTGATTGCGGTTTTGATTTGCACTTCCTGATGATGGATGACATTCAGCATCTTTTCCTGTGTCTGGTGGCCATCTGGGTGTCTTTGGAGACGTGTCCGTTCATGACTACGGCCCATTCCTAATGACATTGTTTTGTTCTGTTTTGTTCGCTATTGAGTTGTAGGAGCTCTTTGTCTGTTTTGGAGACTAACCTTTTGTCAGATACCCGATCTGCAAACATCGCCTCAAGGCGGCAGGCTCCCTTCTCCTTGTGCTGATACGTTCCTTCGCTGTGCAGAAGCTTTTTAGTTTGATGTCATCCCTACAGTTCGTTTTTGCTGTTGTTGCTTTTGCTTCTGGCGTCAGATTAAAAAAATCATCACTAAGATTGACGTCAAGGAGTCTACTGCCTGTTTTCTGCTAGGAGTTTTTATGGTTTTAAACCTTTAATCCATTTCGAATTTATTTTTGTGCATAGCATAAGAAAGTGATCCAATTTCATTCTTTAGCATGTGGCCGCCCAGTTCCCAGCACTGTTAGCTGAATGTCCTTTGCCCGCTGCACACGCTTGGCCCCTTGTTGTAAACGAGTTGACCATGTACAAGTGAGTTTTTTGTTTTGTTCTGTTTTGTTTTGTTTTTTTGAGAGAGAGAGAGGGAGAGAGAGAGAATGTGAGCAGGGGAGAGTCAGAGAGAGAGAAGGAGACACAGAATCCAAAGCAGGCTCCAGGCTCTGAGCTAGCTGTCAGCACAGAGCCTGACGTGGGGCTCAAACCCACCAACCATGAGATCACGACCTGAGCCAAATCTGGACGCTTAACCGACTGAGCCACCCAGGCTCCCCATTCCATTCCGTTGATCTGTATGTGTCTTTTTCTGCTAGTACCATACTCTTTCCATGACCGCAAGTTTGTAATGCGACTTGAAATCATGGAACGTGACGCCTCCAGCTGTTCTTTCTCAAAACTGTCTGGCTCTCTGCGGCCTTTTGTGGCCCCGTACAGAGTTTAGGAGTGTTTGCTCTATTTCAGTGAGAAATGCCGCTGGAATTCTAAGGGACTGCAGTGAGTTGGTAGATTGCTTCGGGAAGTATGGACACCTTAACATTATTAATCCTTCCAACCCCGGAGCACGGAATGTCTCTCCGATCCTCTGTATCATCTTCAGTTTCTCCCATCCATGTCTTGTAGTTTTCAACATACAAGTCTTTGACCTCCTCGGTTAAGTTTATCTTCGGGATTTTTATTCTTTTTGATGTGTGACTATAATAGGATTGCTTTCTTAATTTCTCTTTGTGATGCTTCATCCGCAGTGTAGAGAAGCAGAAGATCTTTCCATCCTGATTCTGTTCTGCAGCGTTGCTAATTCACACGTTAGCTCTCGCGGGCTCTCCGGGGGTCTGTAGAGTCCTCTCTATAGAATATCATGTCGTCTACAAACGGTGACAGTTTTACCTCTGCCTTTCCAGCTCAGTGCCTTTCTCTTGCCTAATTGTTCCAGGGGGACCTCCAGTGGAGCAGGGGTGGGGGGTGCGGGCATCCTCGTCTTGTTCCTGATCTTAAATGAACGCTACCGGCTCTTCCCTGCCGAAGACGGCGCTGGCTGTGGGCGTGTCCTCTGCGGCCTCCATACCGGCTGCTTTCAGATTTCTTCCATAACCGGACGTTGAATTTTATCAGGTGCTTGTTCCGCACCTGCAGGTGTCCTCGTGGTTCTCGTCAGCCATCTTGTTAATGTGCTGAGTCAGGTCAGTGGTTGGTGGCTGTTGAGCCATCCTTGCATCCCTGGGGTAAACCCCGCTCAGCTGCAGTGAGTGGCCGTGTTGAATGTACTGCTGAGTCTGCTTTGCCATTTTGTTGGGGATTTTGCCTCTGTGCTCACATCACAAGGACGCCTGCACGCACAGTGTAAGCACCACCTGCATTTAATTCTCCGGAAATGCATACGCTGTGAATAGTAAATGCAAGAGCTTGCCATTACCCAAAACAGTCATTTAACTAAAGAAACCCATTTCCAAACCGGGTCAGTAACTGGGGCAACTGCTGCAAAGGAGCCCGTCCCCTCGAAGGCTCAGGAATGTGCCTCCAGCAACCGTGGCACAGCGATGCTTTAACACATGCCTTCAATCCCCGACAATCCCGCAGACGGTCAGCTCCTTCCCAAGTCGTGGCTCGGCACCGAAGCACACCAATTAACAAATGACTTGAGATGGGCGGGATCTGTGATAACTGTAAGGCGCTGTAGCAATGGAAAGGCTACTAACAAGAATAAATGTGACACTGTGGTTGTAGGTCAGTGCCGAATGGACAGTGATCCACACCCTAACTTTCCAGGACAGGACAAAGGCGTGACAGCTTGAAATAAGGCATGAGGTGTAGACGGCCGGGGTGCCCTCCAGTCACCTCAGCAAACAAGTTTCACCTTGGCTTACAGAAGACGGATCTCTAGACGTCCCACTGTGGAAGGCGGCCCCGGGAGATGGAGAAACGGAAGAGTCCATCGCTGTCTACACCTGTTTCCCGGTTCTTGAAGGTCAGCGTGCTGAGCAAACGAGCTCGAGCTGGGGGTGGGTCTGCTGCTGTCGGCTTCTGGTCACCTTTAAGTGACAGTCTGCTGGAGGGACAGAGCCTGCAGAGCACTGGATGCAGAACAGGGCAGGGCGCCCAGTGCAGAGGTGAAGGGGGGGGCAGGAAATGGGGATGAGCAAGAGGGGGAGGGCAGCAAATGACGCACCCGTCAGCTCCGTCTGCCCAGGGACCTGCTTGCGGGCCACCCTGCCCCCAAGGCCCTGACACATGTCCTGACCCAATCCCTGGGATCTCGGGGGCGGTCCAGACAGGATCTTCCTCTGCTCTTCCGTGGCTACAGAGCCGAGGAGTGAATTATTTCACTTTCCTGACAAGCGCTGCCTCCAGATGGCCGGCTGGGGGTCCACCACACACACCTACACATGCACACACGAGGTGCGCGCGCACACACACACACACACACACACACACACACACACACCTGTGCACAGATGTAAACGTCAGGCCCCAAGGGGCTACCTGACTTTCCTCGGTGACATGTGGGAAAAGGAGAAAATCTCACCTGGAAACGCACTAGAACCGCGCCCACCTGAGCCGCACTCATACCGCACGGATCCCGGAACGGTTGGTCGCTTGGCCTCGGATCCCATTTCCCAAACTACGTCTCCCTGGGTAGAGCGCTGGTCAGCCCAAGGCCTTGCTGGCACAGAAGGGAGCTGGGCGGCAAGTCTCCAAGTGAAACCTCCCCATCAAGCAGCCAGTTAATGCGCCCGCGGAACCGCCTCTCCTCCCGACGCCAGCGTGCATGGCTCGCTGTCCCCAGATGGCCCCCCCGGCTGAGGAGGCACCACGAGGCCACCAAAAACATACAAGGAAGCCCTTCCGGGGCTGCATGGTACTCGCCACCGACTCCGACCTTTCCAGTCCGCTTGCAATTATGGATAAGAACGTTGACCTTCTCCCGCGGTCACGCAGGTAGCAATGCCCAGTGGCACCGCGGGGCTCAAGTGTGTCCCCCTTGCCCCCCGTGGCTGTGACTTGCTTCCCAGGGCGTCTCTCACGCCGAAGGGAAGTTGGGGGGGTGGGGGGCTCGCCGGCTCCTTCGCTCCCTCAGCCGGGGGCGCACAGTCCGCATCAGACCGAACCCCTCCGCGCCCTGCCTGGAGCAGGCACCCTTCCCTCCAGGTCTGCGCTCCTTTCGGAGGCAACAAGGACGTGTTTCACTCACTCAGAACTCCGTGCCTTCGGAGGGCCTAACGCTTTGCTGCCTCCGGAAATGGAAGTCTAAGGCCCTGATGACCCTTTCTCTTCTGTCGAAAAGGGGACTGGCCAGGAGGGACGGCGGACTGCACCCCCGTTTGCACAGTCACCTCCCCGGGCCCCCAGCCGTCCGAATAACGTGAGGCTCGCACGGGGATGCACCCTGCGTCGTGTCCGCCCCCACGGGCTCCCCCACCGGATTCTGTCCTCTCCAGCCGAGGCCCGAGCCCAAGTCATGGTCTTCCTGCTGCGCCTCACGCCCGCCTCCGTCAGGCCCGGGGGAGGCCGAGCTGGGAGGGGGGGTGTTCTCCTCCAACCCGGGCGGGTTCCCGGTGGCCGCCTATCTTTCCTAATTGTACACTCTAAGATACGTG
>NC_043701.1:1231410-1232832 GCF_006229205.1 Suricata suricatta
CGGGCGGGGGACGGAAGAAACCCCACCCGCCCGGCCCTGATCGCCCAGATGGGAGTTGGTAGGACGGTGGGGAGGACAGAGCGCGGGTCCGCCGGCACGCCTGGAGCCAGGAGGACTCCCACTGCCCCTCACGCCCCGCGCCCGGGGCTCAGCCGGTCGCCCCCATTCAAAAAGTTAGGCTCACGGCCCCCTTCCCGGGCCGGGCCCTGCGCCTGCGCGTTCCCGCCTGCGTGTCTCCCGCGCCTGTCGGGGTGGAAGCGCATGCGCGCGGCCGGCGGTCTTCCCCCTCCCTGCCCGCCCCCTCCAAGTGCTCTCACATCCCCCACATCAAAGAACAAAGACTGTGGAGAGCGCCGCTCCCTGGGGAAGGCTGAGCTGTCTGGGCGTGAGCGCACCGACCTGCCTGCGTGCGGGGTCCTCCTTCCGTTTCTTCTGCAGCCTCCCCTCAGCTGCGGGGGCAGCGCGACCCGGCCCCACGCTCCTCCCGCGCCTGGAAGTCGCCCTGCAGCAGGGGCGGGGAGGGCAGCTGGGGCCTTGCAGGGAGAAAGAAGGCTTTGGAGTCAGGCCAGGGGGCGACTGGGGGCTCCTTGATGGGGTCACCTAGGGACCACTGCCACAATAAGGCAATCTTGACGGGGAGCGGGGGAGGCGTCCTGGCAAAGAAGAGGCCAAGGGTGCTGGTGTGCCCTCGTGGGGGCCGCTGGCCCAGCGCACCCGTGGGCTCCGTCTGCCCAGGGACCTGCTTCCGGCCACCCTGCCCCCAAGGCCCTGACAGGTGTCCTGACCGGATCCCTGGGATCTCAGGGGCGGCCCAGACAGGATCTCCCTCGGCTCTTCCATGGCTACAGAGCCGAGGAGTGAATTATTTCACTTTCCTGACAAGCGCTGCCTCCAGATGGCCGGCTGGGGGTCCGCCCTGGCTCCTGTCGCCAGGGCCCGGACAAGGCTCGCGGTCCAGTTATCTGGAAGTCAAAAATTTGGGTAGTTAAGAGTAAACAGCCGCGCCAGTGGTGGGAGTCCCACGAAGATGCCAGGCTCTGGGCGGGCCTCAGTCTTCACTCCTATGTCAGAGCCATGTGGCCTGCACGTGAGACTCCTGGAGTGGGGGTGGGGACCATCAGGCGGCAGTGCTCCGGGGGCCATGCACGCCGATCTGCAGCAGTGCAACGGCGAGAAGAGCCAGCGGGAAATCACCCGGAAGCGGTGTGCAAACGGAGGCGGTACCTTGGGAGGCGGCTACAGATGCTGAAGGTGTCCCCCCACATGCTCACAGTCCCTTGTCCCCCACATGCTCACTGTTCCCTGTCCCCACACGCTCACTGTCCCCTGTCCCCACATGCTCACTGTCCCGTCCCTACACACTCACTGTCCCTTGTCCCCCACACGCACACTGTCCCCTGTCCCCCACACACACACTGTCCC
>NC_043701.1:1232932-1242674 GCF_006229205.1 Suricata suricatta
TGTCCCCCGTCCCCACACACTCACTGTCCCTTGTCCCCCACACGCACACTGTCCCGTGTCCCCCACATGCTCACTGTCCCTTGTCCCCACACGCACACTGTCGCCCTCACAGACTCCGTCACAGAGCCGCATCCCCGCCGCCGCTGAACTAGGGCTGTTTGGTGGCGAGGTTACATTCTTGGTGGCAGCACCTGGCCTGGCACGTAGGAGGCGGCCTGGAAAGTCTGAAGGGGAGGAGCTGTGTCCCCCACCCCAGCCCCTCCACCGACACTCACATCCACTGTCTTTAAAATTGTTATTTCTATCCTGCCTTGTTCCAGAAGGATCTGAGGCGACTTTGATCGAAACTTCACAAAGACTGATTTCCCGGGAGTCCTGGATTAGTTGAGAGCCAGAGGCTTAAAATTATACATTCACTCATTCCATCAATCAGCAAATATTTATTCAGCTCTGCGTGCTGGGAACAGGCTCGGTCCACGAGGGCCACGAATCCACATCCAGCTCCACCCGAGACGTCCTTGGGGCCCCAGCTCTGCCTGCAGACCCCAGGCCTGGGACGGAGCGAGAGTGCTTGCACGTGGTCCCAGGAGGAAGGAGCGGGAGTGCGGGAAGCCAGCATCCTCTGCCGAGAATGCAGTCCCCCGGCCCCGCCTCCCGTCCCCGGTCCTAGCCCTAAGGACACTCTTCCAAGTTGCTGTTGTGTCCCGGTTGAGAACTTGAACGTGGACCTGCAGGAGTGATGCGGCGGCCCTGACCGCCACCCCACCCCAGCACCCCAGGGAAAGGCAGTCAGCTTCTCCAGAGCTCACACCTGTCACCGTAAAGAGGAGGTTGGACTGGATGCGGCCAGAGAGCTTCCCGGCTCTGGAATCCGTGAATCCTGACACCCTGGTTCACACAAAGGGAAACTGGTCAGGGAAGGTGAGGATGTTTCCGGGCTTCTCATCTTAAAGAAAACCGCCCAAAGCAAAGGTTTGGGACAGTCCAGTGAGCCCCCAGCCAGAGCACAAGGGGCTCCTGGCGGGGGGGGTGGGGGGGTGGGAATCGGCGCCAAGGTAGCTCATTAGCAGCTCTGCCCTTGGCATTGCCAGCAAGTGTGCACTGGCCACTCACAGGTGAGAGCGCACGGAGGGTATGGCGGCGGCGAACAGGGGAGCAGAGCCCCGGCCTCCACATTCAAGTGCGGGGAGACAGCGGTGCTCCTCAAGGCCAGGCTGCCACGGGCCTTGCGGAGAAACAAGCAGGGTGGGAGTCTGGGGGCCATGGGGACAAGAAGGTCTCTCTGGGGAAGCGTCCAGGCGGTGACTTGGAGAGCTTCCCAGCCCAAGGCAGGGACATGGGGTGGTCCCGGCGGGGCAGTGTGGGTGTCGGGGTGCAGGACGGGGACAGCCGGGTGGCTGGCAGGGCGGTGTGGGTGCTGGGGCGCATGCCCATGCGGATCAGCCCTCACAGGCAGAAACGGGACAGAGAGCGGCGCACCTCACGCTGCGGGGCCCCCCCAGCAGGCCACCTTCTGGCAGGTACTGGTGCTAGGGGCAGCTGACCGCGGCCTTGACACACTTCAAGGGCATCCCCAGCTTCTCTGCTGCCCCGGGTCTCCTGGCCTGGAGATTCAGCCTCTGCAAGTCGATCCTGAGCGGGGCGCTAGAGCACGTCCCTGAATGACGGACCCGGAGTCATCCTCCTAAAGAACGCACGGTCTTTATGAGTCAGCACGTCGCTGACGTCACAGAGAAAGAAAAGCGCAGAGCGACGCCTCTTAGGGACTCAGAGGCACCGATTCCCAGCCACACGCCGCCAGACTGACCCCAGCAGGTTCCCAGAATTATACCCCAGGACCAAGCGGGATTTACCCCAAAGGCGCGCGGGAAACGGTGGACTCTGTGGATGCGTATTAGATCCCGAGAAAGCTATTTTCTAATGTTAGAAGCAAACCTGGCGCGGTGGGGTGACACTCCGCGTCCCGAGCTGCCATGGCGGACTCGAGAGCGGGGTGCGGAAACACGGACAGGCCAGCCCTCACCCCACCCCCGCCACACGGTCTGGAGCCGAGGGCTGAGAGGCTGAGATCGGGTGTCAGCGGGGCTGAGGCCCCCCGAGGGCTTGGGCAGAAGGTCCCCCCTCCCCTCCCCTCCCCTCCCTTGGTGGCTGCTGCCTCCCTCCATGTCACACAGGCGCTGCCCCATCCTCTGCCTCCCTCGCGACCCAGTGCCCCTGGTGTCCCTGTCCCTCCGCTGGACGTGGGCCTCCGCCAGTGTGAGCTCTCCCTAACGTGATGGCATCTGCAAAGGCCCCTTTTCCAAACAAGGTCAATACACAGGTCCAGAGGTCAGGACGTGAACGTAGGTTTCGGGGGCACATAACTCAACCCCCAAGAGGCTGCAAGAGTAGGCGTCTACAACGCATCTCACTGAGTTCACCTTCTTCGGCCGCGGAAGCACGGGTGAGACTTGGCCCCGCTGCCCCTGCTGGCCTGTGCTCATTGTGTCCTGTGTTACTGGCTGTGTTTCAGTTGATTTCTTTTATGTTTACTTTTCCTGGGTTTGGGGGCTTTTTTGTTTTAGGTTTTCATTCTGTAAACACAGAGCATCAGCCAAGCTGTCTTTGAACTACTGAAGACGTGCCTTCCTGTGTCTTCACCACCTCCACCTGGGCGCCTGCTGGGTGGCTTCAGGGGTCAGCCCCTTCCCAACGTGCAGGGCAGAGCGCAGCCCCCAGGCCGCGGTGCAGCTCCGACACCCGCTTCCCGGGCTGACCTGACAGCCTCCTCTGCTCGAGGAGGGTCTTCGTGCAATCGGGCCCCTCCCCACCTGCGGCCCCTCGTCTCGTGGCCTTTATGCGCTTGCACGCCCGCCCTCCTTGAGGATGGAACGCTGCCCGGAACAGCCCGCAGCCCCCCGCCAGCAGCTCACGTGGGGCTGTCCTCCACCGCGGATGTCCAGACCCCCGGGCTTGCCCAGACCCCGGGGCAGCCCCCACCCCTCCCGGGGCCCGTGTTGCCCGTGTGGGGTGTCGGGCTGCCCCCAGCCTCCAAACAGGCCATGCAGAGCCCGGTGAACTCCATCGCAGCTCCCTGAAGGAGATCCAGAAGGCAGCCCCGGCGGTCAGGCCCTGTGAGCAGCCTGGAAACAGGAGCTCCCGGAAGGCCAGAGGAGACCCCCGGCCTCCTGAGCCCACACCCCTGCAGGAAGGGGCTCAGTGGGGACCCCCCCCAGTGTGGTCGGGAAGCGGCACCCCCGCCTGACCTGGGAAGGCACACTGTGCCTGTAGCAGAAGGTTTAAAGGTCATTAGCATTTGTCAGTAAAAAGCAATAGGAATTTCTAAGCAGCAGCATCTGCAAGAGCCAAAGAGAGCGCACTTCAATCACCACGGAACCTCTGCTCATTACACACCATCATTTTTAGTTATTAATAGACAGCCGCTAGACAGTGACATTTTGCACGTTTCCTCCAAGATGCGTCGGGGACACTTCTGGCATTCAGTTTATCATTTTCATCAGTGTCTTCCACGGATTGACCGGCCCGACCCCAAAATCTCACACTGTCACTCATCATAAGTGAATTTATCCGCATGTACGCAATCAGAATACACACGAGAGTTCTGACTGTTTGCATACGAAATTACTTCATTCTCCACGCTTCAAAAAAATTCAATTTTGCATAATAAATGATGATAAGGTCCAGTTGACAATTACATAGGTGGGAATTGTGTGAGGAGACGCCTGGAATTTCAATGGGCCGGGAGTGTATCTGGAGGTGCCCGCGCGGCCGGCCCCCAACGCGGGGGTGCGCGCCGAGCTCCCGCCCCCACCCCCGCCCGCCTGGTGCCAGCTGCGCACTGGCACATCTCTCCTCCTGCGACACAGCCTCCAAGTGGCTTGGAAGCACAGTCAGGCGAATATTACAATTAATTAGGCCATTACTGTAACCGGGAGGAACAGCAGCTTGTCTGCAAAAAGTCTTCCAGGGACGCCCCCCACAAACCAGCGTCTGGACCAGCCTGGCTCGCAAGGAAGATGGCCCAGACCCTCTGGGTGACTTGGGGTGTGGACTCACGGCAGCAAAGAAGAAAGGAGAGCAGGGGCGCCTGGGGATCTCAGTCGGTTCAGCGTCCGACTGCTGACTTCGGCTCAGGTCATGCCCTCCCGGTTTGTGAGTTCAAGCTCCGCATCTGCCTCTGCCCGGACAGTATGGAGCCTGCTTGGGATTCGCTCTCTCTTCCTCTCTCTCTGCCCCTCCTTTGCTCACGCTCTCTCAAAATAAATAAATAAACTTTAAAAAATTAATAAATAAATAAAATTTAAAAAGAAAAAAGAAGAAATGAGAGCAAAGTGCGCGCTGGGTTTTTCCGAGGACCGCCGGCCTCCGCAGCTCACGAAGGGGCTCGGCGTCAGAGGGAAACGGGCGCTTCTGTCTGACGGCACCGGGTTAGGGGCAGCGTTGGGTTTGGCTCATCAGCTAGCTGCGTCTCTCATGTTCTAACCTAGATCTTGCATCTGCTGGGTGGTCCACAAAAATCACCCTGTGCCCCCCCGCTGTGCACCTACTTCCCGACGTCACGGCCACAATGTGGAAGGTCCACGGTGGCCAGAGGTTCAGACTCTGACCGCAGACCTGCCTCGCTTCCGGACTCACAGCCGCTGCGGCCTCCAGGGTGGCCACGGACCCCTCACCCGGGAAAACTGTCCCCATTTGTGGTTGAAAGACAAATCCATATACTGTGACATAATCCCAAACAGTCTTTCCTTTGGTGTCTGCAAAATGGACTGGTATGTTCTCACCCAAAAAATTCCTGTCTTTCCTCCACAGTGCCCACACCCACAGCGCCTGCACATGTGGTGGGGTGTGGGGTGCAGTGGGGTACGGGGTGCAGTGGGATGCCAGAGTGGAGTAGGTGCAGGGTGCAGTGGGGTGCGGGGGTGCAGTGGGTGCCGGGGTGCAGTGCGGTGTGGGGTACTGTCAGTGCAGTGGGATGCGGGGGTGCAGTGGGATGCAAGGGTGCAGTGGGGTGCCGGAGTGCAGGGAGTGTGGGGGTGCAGGGGCGCAGTGGGGTGTGGGGTGCAGTGGGGTGTAATAAGGGGTGCTGGTGGTCCAGTGCAGGATGTGGTCACTGACAGTCTCCGGACTGAAGGCTGGGGCGTGGGAGGGTGTGGAGGCCACTGGGTCCCCATGGAGCCAGCTCCGAGACGGAGGTGAGGTGGCAGGACACTTACCGGTGGCCATGGGCCGGGTGACTCTGGGAGGGCTGGGGAGAGGCCGGCTGTGGGGGCCCCCAGAGCCCCCGGTAGAGGTGACGGGCCAGGGAGAGCTCTGCGAGCTGACCCCGCTGGGACAAGAGGACAGAGGGCCCCGGGCGGAGGTGCTCAGCTGAGCCGGGCAGTAGCAGGGGCACCAGGCACCGAGCCTGCAGGGCCGAGGTCCCGCCCTCCCCGCCTCCCAACACCGGCTCAGGAGCAGGGCCGGCACTGGGACCCCCGAGAGCAGAGGCGGCTTTGCTAAGATGGGGCCCCCAGAAGCCTGCACAGAGTCAGGAGCCCCCTGCCCTCGGCTCACACACCCCACGCGGCTTGCCGGCCTTCTGCCAACGACTGCCCAGGCTCAGGGCAGGGAGGTCACCTATTTATTTAACAAAAACTTAATAGAAAATATAATTAGGATGTTCCGAGACATAAGAGGAAATATTGCAGCCATGAAACAGAAGTAAGATGGTATTTAAAACAAAAAAATAGGGGCGCCTGGCTGGCTCAGTCGGTTGAGTGTATGACTTGGGCTCAGGTCATGATCTCGTGGTTCGTGAGTTCGAGCCCCGTCAGGCTCAGAGCCTGGACCCTGCTTCCGATTCTGTGTCTCCCTCTCTCTCGGCCATCTTCCACTCATGTTCTTTCTCTCTCTCGCTCTCTCTCTCTGCCCCCTCCTGCTCGTGCTCTGTCTCTCTCTCAAAAATTAATAGATATTTTTAAAAAATTAAAACAAAAAAAGAATATTCAAAGAATCAGAAGAAACTCCTGTGACAATAGAGGTAAATCTTTAATAGAATGGAAGGAAACGCTGAGGAAATCTCGTCAAAAATAAGACTAAGAACTAAAACAGGACTAAAAAGTAAAAGTATATTCAGCCAAGGGGGCCGCACGACGCGAAGTGAGGGGTCCAGAACAGAGAGCGGAGGGAGGGGCAGGAGGCTGTCAAGGTCATGTGCCCAAAGGAAGGGCGCGACCTCGTCCACCTGCACCAGCACGTGGACCCCCCACAACGTGGACACCCCTAAGGTGGACACCCCGTATGTGGACCTCCATGACGTGGGCACCCCTGACATGGACACCCCTGACGTGGACACCCCAACGTGGACCCCCTGCACGTGTACACCCCTGACGTGGACACCACACGACATGGACACCCCGCACGTGGACACCTCTGACATGGACCCACTGCATGTGGACCCCCACGACGTGGGCACCCCTGACGTGGACACCCCGTACGTGGACCCCCGCAGCGTGGACCCCCCCGCGACGTGGACACCCCGACGTGGACCCCCTGCACGTGGACACCACACGACGTGGACCCCCCGCACGTGGACACCCCTGACGTGGACACCCCGTACGTGGACCCCTGCAGCGTGGACCCCCGCGGCGTGGACACCCCTGATGTGGACACCCCGACGTGGACCCCCTGCACGTGGACACCCCTGACGTGGACACCACACGACGTGGACCCCCCGCACGTGGACACCCCTGACGTGGACACCCTGTATGTGGACCCCCGCAGCGTGGACCCCCTGCGACGTGGACACCCCTGACGTGGACACCACACGACGTGGACACCCCGCATGTGGACACCTCCACTGAAACCCAGGAAGCAGGGAGCACAGGGGGAATGGCCCCTGGGCTTCGGAGGGGGGTGGTCTTGTCCAACCTAAAACCATATCCCCGGGCAAGAACGTGGAGGACAAAGTCAGAAGGCCGGTGTTTTGGACAGGCGCCATCTCAAATACCCTCACATCCTCTCGGGAAACCGCCAGAGAACATGCTCCGTCAGAGTGAGGGACCAGCCCCCACTGGAGGCTGTGGGCGTGGGCGCCGGGGGAGGCCCTCCGGGGGGCCGGGAAGGAAGCCCCGGGGCACACCCTGCACCCAGAGGGGCCTCTCAAGGTCGGCGGGGGACACAACACGCCCAGGACACCCGACAGTCAGGGGCAGGAGGCGCGGGTCGGGACAGCGCAGGGCGGGTTAATGACCCGCACTCTTGATTCTAAGAAAAACAAAATTTAATACAAGAATGAAACATACAGACCTCAAGTGGCTTCCGTTCTGAGTGATATTTACAATGTGCACTGTAAGCATCAGCATCACATTATAAGAGGGGCGCCCGGGTGGGGGGCTCAGCCAGTTAAGCGCCCAGCTTTTGATTTCAGCTCATGATCTGACGGTTTGTGGGTTCGAGCCCTGTGTCCAGCCCCACGCGGAAGGCTCTCTCTTCTGCCCCTGCCTCCTCTCACATGCACACTCGTTCTCTCTAAAAGAAAAATAAATTTTTTCTAATTTTAAATAAAAATTTTAAAGTGAGTGGTATAGGTCAAGAGCCACTGGGAGAGATTTTCGGGCCGCAGATGCTGGGGGGGGCCACTCTGGGGAGCAGGTGGGGGGGGCTGAGGGCACATGGCCACGCGGTGACCCGGGCCTGGGGCTGTGGGTACGGCCAGCTGCCCAGGGGGCGCGGGGACCCCCAGCAGGCCCTTGACCAGAGGTCACCCCTCATAGGGTCCCAAAGGGAGGTGTGGAAAGCGGGAGTTCCCATTTCTGCGTCTCCGCCCCCAACCTTGTTGAGCCAGGTTTAGGGACTTCAGGGAGCCACAACGGGGAACCTGTCATGTGGTTTGCTCTGCTGACTTGGGGGCTGCTGAGGACGGTCCGGGCCGGCCAGCTTGCGGGGCACGGGAGCACCGCCTGGGGGCCTCCCGTCAGCATCCTCACAGCCGGGGTGTGGCCGTGCTGGGGGAGGGGTGCGGCCTGCAAACTCCCAGACTTGGCGGGTCAAGACTGTCAAAACAGCCCCACTCGGCCACCAGCGGCCAGCGCGGCACCGACGTCTCCAGAAAGAGAGCTGATGAGCCCATTACGTGAAGGCATGTAAGTCACAGTTATCGGATTATTTATTTTGCTGTCCCCCCCTTACCTGCAATATGATTTAAAGCGACAGAACTTCCACGTGCCGTGTGCCATCGAGGTCTAACGTCTACATAATAAAGTGCACACATAAGTGTGCAGCTCTTCACAACTGCACGGCCCACAAACTGCCGTGCGAGGAAAGACCAGCACGTAGTGCTTTCAGCAGAGGACCCCCTCCTTCCCGGGACCCCTCCCCGTGCCCGAAGGCAAACCTCTGTCCTGCTGACCCCCACGGATGACCCGGCCAGGTCTGTCCTCGGTGTGGGCCGTGTGCGCACGTCCCCTGCCAGGGAGGCCTCACCCCCAGGCACGAGGCTGGAGCCAGTCTGGGGGCTGTTACCGGGAACACTGTTCTGGGCATTCTTGGGCATGTTTTTGTGTGTGAATTTAGGATTTTGTTTTTCTTGGTGAATAATGAGGGCAGAAGTGTGCGGTGAGGGCTGCTCATCAGCAAACCTCACGGGAACCGGCCGGGCGTTCCCCACGGCAGCCAGGGGGCAGCAGCCCTGCCCCGGCCGCCGCTGCGTCAGGCTGTGTCATGTAGCCATTCACGGGCGTAGGGGGGGCTTTCATCTCACTGGGCTGCGTTTTAAACAAGAGAACAAAGTCAAGGCCTGCAGACTCTGTATAAAAACTGAATGTTCCGCAGTGACCGAAACGGGATGTTCTAAGCCCAAACAGAGACACTTGACTTGAAGCAGGGACACTCTGCCCCTAACGTGCTGCTCAGGAAGGCCCCCAGCCAGCTCCGTAATGCCGAGCACCCGGGGGGGGGGGGGCACCACTGTGTCCCCTTTCCCTCCCGTCCCTGCGGGTCAGGGAGCCGGCTCTGGGTGACACGGTGCCTCCGCCAACCCTGTGCAAACGCCTTCCTGGGCTGCGTCCTGGCGAAGGGGACACATCCTGTTCACCGACGCTCTGGGACAACACGGCCCGCGACCAGAAAGCCACACTCGTGACACAGGCACCCCCAGACCCCAGAGTGGTCTCAGGAGAAAGCAGCCTCAACTCCTCGGACCTCCTGCCCCCACTCGTGGTGGTGACGCCCATGGGATGCGTGCTGGGGGCCCAGGCCGCCCAGAACCCGGGGGAGGCCCCTTTCATGAGCTGCCCGCCCCCCCATCAGGGGCCTGGGCAGCAGCAGAGAAACAAGGCACCTCCCTCACCTCGCACCCCTGCTCCTGGGTGGGAGGGAAGCCCTCCACCTGAAGCTTCTCCCCAGGGGGCCGAGCCCAGGCTTGGGTGCCGTGGGGCAGCGGGGGGAGGGGCAGCCAGCCACCAGGGCTCGGAGGCCCTCAGAATGCCACCACCCACAGGCTCCAGCCCTCGGCCACAGCCTCTGCTTCGTCCTGTCCGCCTGAGACAAAGGAAGGTCCCCGAGCTCAGCTGGGAAGGCAGGGTGTTGTGTGAATTTGTCTGGGTGCCCCGAGGGGCGGGTCTGGGTCCCCTGCGGGGCGGGTCTGGGTCCTCTGAGGGGCGGGTCTGGGTGCCCCGAGGGGCGGGTCTGGGTCCTCTGAGGGGCGGGTCTGGGTGCCCCGAGGGGCGGGTCTGGGTGCCCCGAGGGGCGGGTCTGGGTCCCC